>NC_045737.1:26960921-26969172 GCF_008692095.1 Etheostoma spectabile | reverse complement strand
CATCTCCAAATTTTGTACCTTTTTCACAGAATGTCACTTAGAATGTTTGATAACGAAAGTGTTAAAATTCTGGAAACTGTGAAGCTTTTTTCCCCGGAAACCTTATGACTAATTGTAAATGTATTTCTTCTTGTACTTCTTGTATAATTTCTTCGTCTGTATTGCTCCGTATGTCTTTTTAATTTCTACACTTGATGTTCATGTGCTATTATTATTTGCATTTTGTTAATAAAAACAAAAGTTTCACCTTTGGTACTAAATATTCGTCTTTTTTTAAGTTTGTTTTCAATTCCTTATTTGTTCTATCCTGAACTGTTTGCGCTCCTCCCTTGGTTTCCCCTGGGGTTTATTTCATTGTCCTCCACCCCCCAGACACGGTGGTGACATAACCGTTATGTTTTTGGCTCAGTTTACCTGTCTGTGTCTGTCTGTTTTGGCATGGATCACATCAACTATCTTTAAACCCATGACATCTCCTGAAATGTGCAGTGCAGAATCAAATATATTTTCCTGTTTTTTTTTTGGACCAACAATAATCTATCCAAAAAAAGAAAACTTTCCATCCAACACATTTCTTTTAATCTTTACTGGTTTCTAAACTATCATTGCAATGTGCAATTGCAGCCAAAGTAAGACTGGCCAGGCATGTATCCACCCCAAGCACTTCCACATAATGTGACTGCATTTCATCCTTCAACCGCTTTTAGATGTAATGGGGACTCCAAAGGTTTATTCATCGCATTCCAAACTTTCACAGCTTCAATTTTCAGCAATAAAAACCAATGCAACAACCATGGCTAACTTAAGTGTGCAAAAGTTTCTGTGAAGTATTGACTAAAATTGCTAATGACATGGCTTGGTGAGCCTCCATGACCACACAAAAAGCTGCTATAGTTTGTTTTTGCAGTTTAAGAGTTTATGCATTTAAAAAAAAAATCTTAAATGTTTTATGTTGGGACTAAGAAATTGTGACAGTGACATCCACATTAAAAAAACAAAACAGTGGTGTTAATATATATATATATTATTTCCGTTATCCTTTAACCAATGACTGTGATGAAGACAGATTTAAACAAAAACAACAAACCTGTTCTCACAAAGCTGTTGGTATGTTTCTTTCTAAAATTTGAAAAAAAACAATGAAGAGTATTCATTATGTATTGCTGAGGAAAAAAATAAAAGATGCCAAGTAGACTAAACTAATCCAGGGTTCTTAGAACACATCTGTTTATTGTTGCTCTTGTTCATCCACCCTGTCTATTCCCTTTAATCTAAGTCTCATACTCAAATGTCATCCACACCCCTTCACGAGGCAAAGGGATTTTTAAAGTTTTACTTTTGTTGATTGGCATTTAAATAGAAAACACTTTACTTTTCTCCAAGGTCAAGATGGCCTAAAGAATTCCGCAGCATCAGGCAACTGTGTAATGTGGTTAGGGATGAGCGGATATAACTGTGGTTACTTTGAACTTTTTACGGTGTCCAGGCTCTGAGACATTATACAAGAGATTTTGTAATTCTCTCATGTCACAAAACAAAAAAGGACAGCAATACAGCCAACGGTTTATTCCTTAAGTTTAGAGCAGGGATCACTAAATCAATACTACTTGGAAAAAAAACAAAAACGTCATAAAAGACGTTTTATCAGAATGAAGAAACCACAGACTGAAACCAGATCTGCTAGATATTGAGAGTGCTAAGTGTATCCTCTCACACACACACCTTTTATTCATACTCCCACCATCATCAGACATGTCTGGGCACTTACAGTACAGCCTGTCTGTATTTTGACGGTAACGCTTTCATTATGATTTCAGTTTGAGCACACTGGATTTGAAAAGAAAGATTGACATCAGCATTAATGATGTTTGGGAGTGTTCACATAAACCACATTAGATGCACACTGTGGTCCAGTGCAGTGGAGAGGGACAATGCTATGGTTATAATCCCTACTCTATTCACCCTACACTCAAATTAAGGTAATATGAAATTTACACATTTTTATTTCAAAACCAATGGAGTACACAGCCAAAACAAATAAGAAAATTTGTTACTTTTAAATAAGAATCAGGCATGATCTGTGTTGCAGCTCTTTATCAAAATATAAGTACAGTATAAAGTTATCAAAGTATGATAAACCTTATGTCCTAATGATATAGTTTACACACAGATTCAAGGCCAATCACACACAAATATTAAACAATTGTTGATGCTAAATGATTTCTTTGCACCAAAAAAAATGTAATAGTGAAAGAAAGAAACTAATGTTTTGCTCATCGGGCATTTGGATGTGCTTTGAAAAGGTGAGGGATGCCATGCCATTTACAGGGTGCTGTGCTGTTCATTAAACTTAGTGCCCTCTCATTAGTATGAACACTACCAGCAGGGGAGACAGAGTCAGCTCTAGGTTTGCTGTGCTAAAACGTATATGAAGGCACATTTAACAGAGGCAGAAGTACTTGAACTAGCCTACCCATCAACACCCTTGCCCCTCCCAAAAAACAGCCTTTGGTTTTCTGTTGTAAACAGGTTCTTCCCATTGGGAGGTTTCCGTGCCACAGGGAATGTCATGTTCTCTGCAAGCCTGATCATGATAATAAAAACAGTACAAGTCAACTGTGTGTGTGTGTGTATATACAGTATATATATATATATACACAGTGTATGTCCAATTTTATTTGCTAGTACATAGTATGAAAATACTTTTTTTGTTAAAAGACTAACACACTGCACACATTTGTGGATTATCAAGATGCCACATACAAATGCAAAAAGTTAATACTGATAGTTAACAAAACAATCTCCACTGGAGGTTCTGGATAAAATATCACACGGCTTCTCAGTGAAATGTTAAGACAGAGGTCCCAAAATGGAAAGAGTTCAAACATCAAGGTTAAAAGCTCAAGTGGACCTTAAGGGAAGATTGTTTCGTCAACTGCTGTTTCCAAGGAGATTTAATAGGTCCAGGTTGGTTATAAGCACTGTCTCTATTAACAATTTTTAATTAATAAATGTTTATGTAATGTCAGTACCAAGCAAAGTGCATTACAGTAATGAAATATACTGTGTCAGTCAGACTACAGACATGTCCTACGTATATCTTAACTGCTTTATATAGTTATTACATAGAGTACACCCTAAATAATACAGAATAATGTTAGGAGAACAACTTTCATCAATCAGTGTTTCTTGCAACACATCAAAGCTGCAACACAATTGTATTATCCTAAAATAGCAAGAACAGTGATTCAACTTTATTTTTAGTATCAAATTGGAACAAGAGTTATCTCAAGACACTTTACACATAGAGTAGGTCTACACCACACTCTATAATTTACAAAGACCCAACAATTCCAGTAATTCCCCCAAGAGAAAGCATTTAGTGCGACAGTGGTGTGGAAAAACATCCTTTTAGGGAGAAACCTCGGACAGACCCAGGCTCTTGGTAGGCGCTAATTACCATTAAGGGTGCGGGGTCTCAGGAGCCAATGTATATTGTGGTATGTTGTAAGACATCATGTTAAATGACAGATAAACCATGTCAAAAATGCATGCAGACATTCAAAAAATGTCTATCTAAAGAGATATCTGAGCTAATCCCACAGCACAACACTGCCTTGAGAAATTGGGGCTAGATGATAGTTTAGACCAAACAAAAATTAGGTTCCTTAGTATTCATCTAAATAAAAGCCTAAGCTATTGTGTACATTGTTGAGCCCTTGAATTTTCCCTATATAAAGTCAAAAAACAATGACTCAATTCCTATTTGTATTACTCTACTTTTTTTTTTTTTTGTCTTTTCATCCAACAAACACTACCTCAAAGCTCAAACAGCACAAATCAGGACTCAGTATTTTGGAAAACTTATGATCCTACATACTCAACCTTTTCTATTCTGGCCGCTTCACAACAGCATTCATCTTCCCGTGGCAGCTAAGTCTTACAGAAAAGGTCTGATACTGATCCATGAACTTTCCCTTTTATGAAACCATTTGATTACTGTCATTTCTATGCCAACAGAAACAACAAAAAAACTTATTTGGCCTTTTGTCCTCCATTAGACACACATAACCTTGCCCAAGAAACCATGCGTGCTTGCATAAACACACCTATGTTCAAAGATACAGTACAGCCTTCAGGCCTCGTAAAGAGGAGTGACAGTCCCATCTTTCCACTCAATCAGGATTTCTCCTCGTTGTAAAGTGGGGGAGGAGTGGGGGAGGCGCATGGCATGCTCTGTCAACGGGGCTCTTTCACTGGCTGCTGGGGACCCAGGAACACTCACCTCTGGCCTCGGAGTGTATGACTTCAAAACACACACCACCTTCTTCCTCCTGGCACAGCAAGACAGAAAAAGGACAGAAAGTGGGTACAACATGTTGCTTTGTACCACAGCTCCTTGAAATGTTATGCACAATATTTCTTCCATTCTCTCTATGTTCTTTTTTTGAATTTCCTTTTGAATTGAAGAGATTTGTATTGGATGTGGGTCTCTAAAGTGGAGGGTTAGGTGGACCTGTTATGTCTTTTCAGTGTGGCCCTTATCCGCCTTCTCGTTTGTTTCATGTTCTTGTGTTTCAAAAAACGTATTACTCTGAAATGTCAAATGTTGTGAAATGCCGATTGCACATCACACCAAAGTGATGCCTAAAGTTGATAAGACTAAAAAACAAACAAATGCATTCCATTAAATTAAACAAACAAGCACATCGTAGCCTTAGAGAAGATTGTCTCTTTTACCATATACTTAATTGATAAGCAAAATGATAATACATTTATGGAATGTCAATCAATAAATGAATGAAGCCACTTATCTTTTCAATAATAAATATTTATGAAGAAAAATATGCACTTTTGTGTGTATTGTGTGTGTTGCCCTCACCTATTGGCGTAAGCACTGAGGATAAGAATCACAGTCCCCAGGACCAGAGCCAAAGAGCTTAGTACCAGCATGGTTATCTTCCAGCCCATCCCTATGTACACACACCAAGCAACACCTCATTTTGTGTTTACCTCTTTCTAAGTTATAATTCTTTTTCATGCATTTGTTAAATTTCTGTCAAGACTGAACATAAAATATTACGCCCATTTGAAAGACTATTGCAAACATTGGAACACACCCAGCATGAACTCTGCTCTCAGTTTCACATTCCTCCACCTCCACCTAGTGGTGGAAAAGTAACATCTTTAAGTCACATTACCGAAGAAGGAACATTGAGGCACAGCCGAGAGAGAGAGAGAGAGAGAGAGAGAGAGATAGAGAGAGAGATTTCTTGATCCCAATAAAACGGGAAATTACAGTGTTGCAGCAGCAAAAGCAGTCACACAGCACAGAATATAAATATAAATTAAATACTAGGATACAATATAGAGTACATACATATGTTATACATGAAATAATAGTAGGAATAAAATACAAAAACAAATATTTGAATATATACAAGTTGAGAATACAAAAATGTGCAACCGCTTAAATAGTATGATATCATGTAAACAGACCAATTGTGCAGGTTGCACTTAGTGCAGTATTGTGATGTCTCAGAGTCTTTTCTAGCACCCAGTGAAAGTGAAAAAGTTGTATTGCCTATGGTAGGAATAATTTCCTGTAGATTTCCTGTGGTTTTCCTGTATGCCATAACTTATTGCGCAATGAAATATTTCCACTGATAAAATTAGACTTACATTCAATATTTTATGGATTTACCAAACTTACCGTAGTCCGTACGGAAGAAAATCATGGCGGGTTCTGCAGGTGATTTGGTGCTAAGGGCCCAAAAAGGCACATCCATTACTGGGTATGCTTCTGTAACCTCCCCGGCCATAATGCCTCCAACTGGAAGTGGAGAAAAAAGAAACAACTAAACAACAACACAAGAAGCAAGGACCAACACTCAAAATTTGTGGTTTGAGGTCTTTAGGCCCTTTTAATGAAAGAAGTGATAGTTACTGTATGTTTGTCCATCTTTAGTAGTGAGACGGAAATCAGTTCACGCAGGACCAGCCCGATATAAAGACAACATGAATCAGCATTGTGGCCCTGCTGTGCTGTTGCTTCCAGGAAATAACCGATTCAAGTCAAACATGGCGTGACTAAATTAGATCCTCAGGCTAAACGCATTATTATCTAAGATACAGGACATCATGCAACTTATCAGATATAACACAGACTTTTAAAACACTAAAAAATATCTCTACAAGTGCTCATATTATGCTTTTTGGCTTTTCCTTTATCCTTTTTTTGGCATTTAATAGGTTTACAAAGTGAAAAAGCCCAAAGGGACTTACTATCTCAGACAGAAAACACTGTTCACAAACTGCACGAAACAGCTCTGTTGTAGTCCAGCCTTTACTTCCGTGACAAACGTGCGTCACTTTGTAACACACGTTAAAATGCTCGCCTAATTGCTAGCGTGGCATTCCCTCAAACTCTGCTTCTGACTGGTTAGTTGTACTTACCTAGCTAATTATCTGAAAATGAATATATTATGAGCACCCTAAAAGAATATATTTGTGGTTTTGCATGTTTTAGCCCTCAGAGTATAGGTTCCACACATTTAATCTTCTTAATGTCAATATAAAAAAAAAAAAATATTAATGAAAAAATAAATATAAAATATGATTTTGCTATGGTGTGAAAAACTTGCAAACGGTTTCAAAATGTTCTTGGAAGAAGTAACCCATCACAATGAATGGTAAGATGGGTTCCTGTAAAGGCTCATAGAAATCCAAACATTCAAGCTTTGAGGATCAGCAGCCCTTTCAATGCAAGAAAAAAGACTAGATTCATAATCCTTTTAGCTGGAGAGATGCCAGTTCACCTCTTGGCCGCTGCCAGGTGCTCTTGAGCAAGGCAGAGTGTAAATTGTAATTTCCTCACTGGGGATCAATTAACAGTATAAATTATTAGGATTTAAAAATTGTTAACAATAATGTCAAGCATTCACACTGTTACTGATGAAGTTTGTAATTAAGGGGGGATGCAAAGCTACTGGCTGGCTCTTTATGTTACTTTTATTAGAGTCACACATATTATTCACTCTGCAGAGGTGATTGGCTGCAACCTGCCGTTCCTGCAGGACCTGTACCCTGCTAGAACACTACGACTGTGTCCCTGGACACAAACCCTGCACACAAACTATAAAACACTTTCCAATCAGGACCAAGACCTCATGCCACTAAAACATCCCACAGACACAGAATATAAACCTTCTGATTCTGTCAGAAGACAACATTCAGTAAACTACTACTAGATTTGTCAGGTCCTTACATTGATCCGCCTGTCTTTGTATATCAGAGATGGCACTTGGAAAAATCCCAGGTTCCAAAGATTTACCCAGATGGTGATGAGATTGGTGTTGGTTATGTTTGCTGGCTCTCCCGTTGCATAGTGTCTCGTTGTCAAGTGTCCGCCACCTGCTGCCAGGCTGGTAGAGAAGGTGAGCCAAAAGAACATTCAGCTAGCATTAGACATTTTATAGACTTAACTCTAAACATATTCTACAAAATATATATCCTCCCAAATTTTTAGATCTGATAAAGGTAATCCGATCAAGATACTATCAGATGTCACACTATTCTTACCTGCTTATGTTCCCTCGAAAGGAAGACCAAAGTAGATTCTTGTGTGGCACTAAGATGTAGCCCCCTTCCTATCAAAGTGAGGTGTCCTTTTTTGGAACAGGACCATGCCTGGCTGCTTGCCCCTCTGCCTGTACCCACCCATGCCACTCCGGCATCAGACTCGTCACTTCCAGCCAGAAAGACGCAGCGCTGCAGGAGGACACCTTCATACTGCTCTCCTGGTGCAGTCAGACACTCCCCAGTGTGGTGATTGCTGAGAGCTTGGCTCTCTGGTAGCCAACGCCATTCTTGTAGGGCCAAATATGGGCTGCAGTCACCCAAAGATACTCTGCCTCCCAAAGTTCCTTCGTGCACCTGCAGACATTTACCCAGCAGCTTGTTCTGAATCTTTAAGCCACACACCTCTGTGGAGGGAACATACGAAAATGCCTCGTTACTCATTATTATAACGTTAAACTACTCAGCCACCGTTGCTATTGGGGAGCTAGGTGTAAAGGTAGAAACTTAATTAGGTTAAAGTCATTAAAGGTGCTCTAAGCGATGTCTCGCATGTTTCAGGCTAGAACATTTGTTGTCACATACAGCAAACATCTTCTCACCTGAGCTGCCTGTCCCCAGAAGGGCACTGTAAAAAAACACAGTCTCTGTAGACAGCCCAGGGTCTACAAAC
>NC_045737.1:26958031-26960911 GCF_008692095.1 Etheostoma spectabile | reverse complement strand
CAAAAACAAAATGTGCCCACCTGCACCACGAAGCATACATAAACAGTGTTCCAGCTTTCCAGCCAATAACTGAAAAAAAGGATTTGGGGTTGGGGGTTGGTGCACGGAAGGGGGAGGGGACGGGATGAGGAGGAGGGAGCAAGGAGGTAGCCTCTCCTCTCTAAGCGGAGCTTTTATGGCGCCATTTTGATGCTAATAAGTCATCACCTTCCATTAGCATTCTGGCATTCATTTTGGTGCCACATTGACAGAGTTTAACTTTACATCTGAATCGTTTAAAGACTCTATTTGTTCATTTCTAAAGTAACATTACAATGTAGAAAAGGCTCCATTACCTTATACCTCACGTTATGGCTAACGATTGTATCATAACCCCGCAACTTACTGTCGTAGAGTAAAGGAATTACCGTATAGCACAGGGTAAGCTTGCAGACATTTTGGACTTACATTAGCTGTTTAGGTTTATTAGTAATGTTAACTATCATTTTAGTTAGCAATAATTAGCCTGTGCCTATGTTATCTCCTCACATATACCTACGTTCTCTGTCGCTACAAGTTGGGAATGATTGAGATTTCTCTTGACACAGGTACCAGAAGACACGTTGCACACGTAAGGGGCGGCTGTGGCCAAACATGGCCTGCCAATCGGAAGGTTGGTGGTTCGATCCCTTGCCCTGCAGTCCCATGTCGAAGTGTCCTTGGGCAAGACACTGAACCCCGAGTTGCCCCTGGTGCTGCCCATCGGAGTGTAAATGTGTATGAGTGTATATCTGATGAGCAGGTGGCACCTTGTACGGCAGCCTCGGCCACAGTGTATGAATGTGTGTGAATGGTGAATGTATCCTGTATGATGTAAAAGCACTTTGAGTAGTTGTTAAGACTAGAAAAGCGCTATATAAATACAGCACATCTACTCGTCAAGCTCAGTTGGAGTCTGCGCAGTAACGCTCAGCACTCACCGGAAAAGAGCTTCTAATTTCCTTCTTTAGCTAACTGTCTATGCTAATATCCAGAGCAACAGGATCTGTTAGTCCATTTCTTTAACTATCTATGGGAAGGAGGGGTGTTTTGTTTGAAAATACTTCTTACGTCAACAAGAAGTGACGTCATCCTACATCGCTTAGCGCACCTTTAACCTAAAATGTAGGGGGTCATGTTATATTCTGCAAACCCAGGAACCAACACTGTTAACGTCACTGAGGTAAGATATTGGGGAATTTACAATGTGCATAATATGCTCTAACTTTGGATGAGGCTTAGCTAACTAGCTGGAAAGTGCCAGTGGGAACATGAGAGCAATGGTCCCAAGGGAAAGTAAGTTAAGTAAAAGTTCTTTGGTTTTTGGCAAACGTGTGTGTAAAATATTAGTTACTTATAGTAGCTAAAAAGTTGATTTCTTTGCATACTTAACGTTAGCTCTAAACGGCTCAGCATACAACTGAAACAAAAAATATTTACTGCAACACAAGTTTGTATTTATTTTAATGTTTTTGAGTACCGTTAACTCATTTTAGCTAATACCAATACGTTCGGCTAAACAGGTTACGTTTAACTGAACGTACTCATTCGCGTTTTACTTAATGTAACTCTAAAAAACTAACATGAGTTGGAAAGAGTCGGATACGTAGCTAACGTTAGCTAACAGGTTTAATAACATCCCCTAAAATACGACGAACAGTATGCAACGGAACTTGGACAGTTAGCTAACGTTAACGTAGAAAACGTTGACATTAATTAGGTTAGTGGGCGTCTTCTTTGGCTTCGAATTGCTGTAGTCTCAATTTTGGTCATCTGGAAATCAAACGACCAACTGCATTATTATATTAGCTAGCTAACTGTAACAGCATTAACTTTCTTACCTTGGAAAATGACTAAGGCAAGCAAATAGACGAACGGCAGGCTACTTCCCATTGCGATGGCGATGCCAGGCACAGATAGTTTGGGGTCTCCCGTGGCAATTCAGCCTCCAACAGTAACAAGTGCAAGTGGGCGGTAACAAAAGTTCATGCAACCTCCCTCTATGCATCCATCACTAGGACAAAGGAATGGAGGATCCATGCATTCCTCTCTCCTCATAAATCTTCATTGCGAATTTACTTTAACATGTTTTGTTAATGTCTAGGAATCAAATCAATTGCTTGATATTAAGGATGACTGGTTGTTTTGAAAGGCTCTTGCCCATTGTTATTTATGCTCTCAACCTTTAACAGTAGGTGGTCATTAGGCCTTTTTGATCTGAAAAAAGAAATTCCTGTGGGCCACTGTTTATGCTGTGCTTATTTGTTTGCTGTTTTGCATATTCTGTACTCTTTTTTTTAAAATATACAAAACTCATAGACACACCTTGTTTACCACAATGGAAGGCAACAAATGTGTTTACAACCAGTGGGCTGCAACTCCATGGACTACCAATTAGATTTAAAGAACATAAATCTGTTATAAGGAGAAAACAGTGTTCCAAGTTGAATAGGATCGCCCACTCGTTACTGTGAGGAATGGGACAGCTTTTGGGGCCTGCATGGTCACATGATGTTTTTCTCTATCATGATGCAGCAAAGAGTATGTGAAAGGCCTTGATCAAAATAAACAACTTCTTTATCAACATTTATTTTTATAACAGTAATATTAAACACATTACATTTAATATTTAAATTATGTTGTGTTTTCCTCGGGTCAAATTTGACCCGTTAGCAAAGTTTTTTTTTTACAAAAGAAATATGGGTTTCTTTCAACTAAATTGCCTGAAAATAATTGTTTAAATGATTTCAAAACAGCATCCTGAATGATCTTTGACATAAACCAGTCTGTGATCCTGTTTTGTGAAATCTTTAGACAGGATTGCGGGGTGGTCAGCTGCAGGCAAATAAGCACTAAACACTG
>NC_045737.1:26943114-26957951 GCF_008692095.1 Etheostoma spectabile | reverse complement strand
TCATAATTTCTGCTTTTTTAACTCAAAAATTAGATACGTCATATACATTTGGTTTATTGAACATGTGCTTTTAAAAAAGCATTGAAAACACTGACATAAACGTTTAAAAAAAGCATCAAAAGCAATGGAAAAAAGCAACAAAATTGTCTAAAAAAAGCGCCAAAAAAAAGTTATTTTTAAATTTGTACCCAAATGTGAACGGTTTACTTGAAGACAACATGAGGGTTAAACATTTCACAGCCAATTAAAAGGTAAATAAAAAAACTGAAATTTCATTTTTTGCCTGCAACTCAGACAGTAACATAGATAGATAGATAGATAGATAGATAGATAGATATTTATTTATTGTTACCAAGAAAAATGGGAAATTACGGTGTTACAGCAGCACACGTACAACTTGTTCTCTATAAAACATTTGAGGAATTGTGAAACTGTGTTGAAAAAACCTACATATGTTTTGCAATGTCTCGCAACAATGCACTCGCTCAACAGCCCGGGTAACAACATAAACAACAACAGAGATTACAGCGGGCCAGACCTGGGGCCTTTTGCACCACACCAGGATAAGGGATTAAGCCAGGATATTCAAGTTGTGTGCAACTTGGTTGCACAAAAGTAGGTTGAATTAAACCCAGCCAAGAAACCATGCTGCTATCCTGGTCCAGAGCAGGCTAACAACCAGGCTAAGATTAATCCTGGAGTCTCATGTGTTAAATCAGCTGCCGCCCTGATCCGAAATAAACGTGTTTAACAGTTACTCCGTTGTCTTCTGAATGTGTTCTGCTTTATTTTTATTAACATGCATTAATGTCACGAGTTTGATTTAAACCCTACTTATGCAGTTGTTTGGTTAGAAATGGTTGCACTGGCACCCAGATGCGGAGTGGCAATGTGTTCTTAGCAAGTTCTTAGCAACACTATCCGGCTGCCTGGTGTGCGGGCGCTGCACACAACCGCTGCTTGCCGGCAGACGTGTGCGTGGCTTCAGTGTCCACTCTCTGTAAAAATAGAGATGAGCAGCACAGCGTCAGTGGTCTATGCAGTTTCAGGTTAGTATGAAAGATGCGCCCCAGAGATTAAGTGGGACCAATACATTAGTAATTTTCTTGTTGCTTGTCCTTCTCTAATAAAGGATAGTTTGTCGCACTGTTGCTTGCTCTGGAGGAAACTACTGGAACTGTTGGGTCCTTGTGGATTCTGGAGTGTGGTCTAGACCTGCTCTATCTGTAAAGTGTCTTGAGATAACTCTTGTTGTGATTTGATACTATAAATAAAATTGAATTGAATTGAAAATTGAATTTGTGTTCGTCCTTAATATGTAGGCCTAATGTTTTTTATTAAGTATTATAGCTTTCTTTGGTTTCATGACCTTCTCAATTAGTCTCAAATCACTGGACCAATAACGTGGCCTATATATATATTATAGTGTACATTCATCACACCGGGAACACCACTGTGCTTCTTAATCTTTTTTTTGTAGTGCTGTCAGTTGTTTGCCTTCTCATCTTGGCTCGGCAAACGTGCAACCGATTAAGTCGCGGATCACACTAAGTCAAGCTGCACTTTTTCAGTTATCCTGGATATTTTCATTCCACTTTTGTGCAACAGGCCTGTGCTCCTCAAGTCAAGATTATTATTTTTTTTTTTTTGTGATTAACAATTTTTTATTAATTTACAAAACATAAAAATACAAAAAATACCACTGACTGCTGATTGGAACTCCCTGCAATCCAACATAGGTTATCATGTGTTCCGGTCTAAAATTCCTGGACCTTATCACAGAACAATAGGGCATGAAGTCGTTGGCCGTCCTCTGTCTTACATGTCCAACAATTTGGTATGTCTTTCAGACCAATTCTAAACAGTCTGGAGGGAGATTTGTGTTCTTTTTA
This sequence comes from Etheostoma spectabile, assembly GCF_008692095.1. NCBI lineage: Eukaryota > Metazoa > Chordata > Actinopteri > Perciformes > Percidae > Etheostoma > Etheostoma spectabile. The sequence continues at coordinate 26,956,059 of NC_045737.1, read as the reverse complement.
AAGCTTAGCTTTTGTGCTCTGACCCCGTCCTACCGAGAGGGTCTTGAGAAGGGTAAAAAAGGGACATATAAGAGGGAGGATCTTCTCCTCCTAGAGGTGGAGCAGTAGGGGCTTGTTGCTGCATTAAAGATGAAGCTGCAGTTGAGAAACCAAATGGAGGGGCCTGTTGTGGCCACGGATTATCACAGCCACTTATGGTACCACTTTGAGTGGGAGCTGGTGCTGGGTACCCATAAGCACCTGATCCTGCAGGTACAGGATAAGGACCAATAGGGAAAGCAGGGGGAGGGAAGTTGCTGTAACTTGGGGCCCCAATGGCCCCAACTGGAGAGGGACCCATAGACACCGCAGGGGGAGGGAAGTCGCTGTAACTTGGGGCCCCAATAGCCCCAGCTGGATAGGGACCCATAGACACCGAAGGGGGAGGGAAGTCGCTGATACTCCGGGCAAAGCTAGAAGGAACTATGACCAGTGGAAAGACCACTTCTGGGTCAATCGCAAAGCTGATATCCAAATACACCTAAGAAACAGAAACATGTGAAGAAGTAAAATATGTCTACATCAGAGATGATTAGAATCAATTAAGTTGATCATGCTGTCAAGTTTCAGTTAATACACTGTAAATGGTAATAAAGCATTTCATACTGTAATTGTGCTGTTATCTTGTTGTATTAGTGATTGTTTAAGTGTGTGAAGACAAGAATTGTTACAATTACTTAATCATCAATATTTGTAAATGAAAGCAATTACTTTTTTTCTGAGTTGGTGCAACATCACTATTTTATTATTTCATACCTTGAGATAATGGTCAACTGAGATGATTTCACAATGCTGGAGTGTGGGAATGGCATCGGCAGGAATCGTCAATTGGCAGGAGACAGTTTCCTCTGAGTTCAGTGCGATAGTCTCGCCGACTATTTTGCACAGAGTTTTGGCAGTAGAATTGGTGGAGCCACTGGCGTGGTACACCGTTTTCTGCTCTAAACGGAATTTGGGCTTCACTTTTTTGGAAGAGGAGTTGCTAATCTTGGCAACAACCGATAAAGTGTCCCCTATCAAAAACAAATCAGAAGATCTTATTATATACAATTTTATAGAAAAATGTTACTACACAACTATTATAGGGTACATTACACATACTCTATGTGTAAGCATGTAGTAGGTTGGGGTGACTTTACCTGGAGAGCAAACCTTCGTGTTGACGGTAGCAGAGATTTGGACCTGTCCTTTGGAGAAAACCCCAATTTCTTTAACCATGGAACCAGATTGGGGACACTAGAACAAAATCAGAACAAACATTTCATATCAATACAGCAACTCATAAGTTGCTTGCTGTCAACCTTTGAATTAAGCCATCCTTGCCAGGTTCACATCATGAACTTTTTAATGTTGTAATGCAAAATGATTGGTCCCTGCATATATAGGTTTAAAATTGAGTTATATATGCTCTCTCTTGACTGCAGTTTGTGTAGTTTGTGTGTATGTATGTATGTATGCACTACTGTGTTGAATTTCTTTAAACAGCAGATTTTGTTTGTTTGTCCAAGACAAATTTCCTCCAGGACAGTAAAAGTCTATCTTCGCTCTAATGGGCCACATTCAGTGTTGAGGAAACTACTTTACTTACTTCACACTGGAAGAACTACAGCAACTCGACCCATTCACTGTTTATTCAAACTGGTTTGTGGTTTGCGTGTGTTTGCCCAACATATTGCATGTGATCACATCATAGAGACTCTCAGATTACAAAAGGTCCTGCTGCATACTTCTTCCGTAATATAGTAGGCTATAGCCTACTGCTGTAATGTTAGCTTTTTCTCCATGCCAGTCTTCATGAAAAAACTTCACATACTGTAACTCTTTATTGTTTGCTTTCCCTTAACTCCTCTATTCCATTCTTCTAGTTGTTACCAACTGTCTTCAGTCTTTACCCATGTGACTTGTGATCTTAAATAGTTTATTTTATTTTTTTTACCAGCCAGAAGGTGCTGCACAAATCATAAAATAGTTAAGTTAATTTGGAAAATGGAAATATTGTCTCAAATTCATAACGTATATCATATTTACCATTACTTGGCCAAGGGGTAAAGAGGACTTTGAAACGAAATTGAGCTCTTTTTGTACTTGAGAACACCTCAGCCAGCCCCTGGGCACCTTGGCTTCAAGCATGTAGACAATCCTTCCATGAAACCCCTTGAAGGATGATGGCATATTCCTGTAAACCACAACAAATGCACATATTTGTAAAAGCAAACAATGACACATAGTACTTGCTATGCTATAGAAATACACACATACCCCTGTGGAATGTTAAACCTGAACTTAAAGCAATGGACCCCTTGGGGAAGAACAGTGCCTGCAAATGGAGTGAGATTGATTAATACTTTATGTAAAGTCCTCATAAATGACAGAGCCCCCACACCTTTAGACATAAAGGCCTAAAAATTGCCAAAAATATAATCTTTAACAATTAGCAATACGGGTAGCCTACATAGTTACACAATTTTCATGGCTACAGGCATTTTGTTATAAGCTACGCCCATCTTATCAAACGGACGTCCATTAAAAAACAATTAACATAGAGAATATCCCAAGCTGACATATTTATTTGGCCTACCTTTGGAATTTTCTGCGACTAAGTGCTCTTTAAGTTTAAAGTATCTCTTGTGCGCAGTGTAGGTCCTCTGGTCGTCTCCGCTGCCTTCCGACCAGCTGACGTGCGCGTCCCCTTTGGCTTTCACCACCACACTTTTAACTTTGGTTTCTTTCGCCAAAGTAAAAGTGACTGTGCCTGTGATAGTGTCTCCTTCAGAGAAAGTCTCCTCTTCGTTGAGAGCTTCACAAGCCAGACATAAGTCCTTAATCGGAGACATTTTGGATGTATCGGCCAAAACACGCTGTTTCCCGAACTTGTGGCTGTCACTGTCTGGCTTGGCAACTGGGCGTGGCTTCGGCCGGAGACTGACGTCACTAAAAAGACATGACAGTTTAACCACGTTTTACAAGCATTGACTGTAAAACGAATTAGATCAACAGTATGTGATTACAACAGACGTTTAAGCAATCCAGTCAGATAGCATAACAACATAATGCACAACAGGCTTATCACTTTTACACAATGTTAGTAGCCTATGTAAAATGTAGCTTAAGGGATCTTATTAAGTGTATTGTGCATTGTACTAATTACAATGTGTTAATTAATATGCTATTTAACTGGTACAAGTGACATTTGAAATCATTTATGAAGACAAAATAAAGAAACAGGTCAGCAGGATGAGATTATTTAAGCGTTGTGCTACCCTGTGGCCTAGGAATGCAAACATGCAACATAATTAGTTATAAAAAATAGTTCCCACTCATTAAAAGTTTCAGAGATATTTTCACTGACAGTTCTTTATTTAAATTTACAAATCAGAGAAAACACTGGCAGTTTGAGTATAACAAATCAGATTGGCAAAGTACTGTATTGGCAGAAGTAGTTGTCTGGTGTTACTGGTAAAAATATAAATAAATATAATTAGCATCTTAATTGACTTTAATTAAAAAAAATAGACACATGTTGTCTATTTTCTTTTAACTAGTCTCCAAGCATAAGAGTGAGGTAGAGAGGGCAGGTGTAAACTATAACACTGAATACATAATCACTCTAGGCACTTAAATTGAACAAGGTACAGAACACAGAAAGTACAATCATAAGAAATATAGAAAGACAAAATTCAGAATTCAAAAATTATTTAATAAATACGTTAGGATAATAGGGATGCAAAAGAAAATAAAATTATGTAAAGCAGTTGCAAGAACAAGTTTTCAGGTTTAAAACCAGATTTCTAAATTGTCCAAGAGGCACAAGTGAGTTGATTTTAAGAAAGTGCTGTAGTTTGTTCCAGGAGTCAGGTGCACTAAAACTAAAAGCACTTTTTTCAAGTTCAGACCGAGCTTGTGGAACATGAAGTAAAAGCCAGTTAGCAGAGCAAGTCTGATAATAATAATAATAATAATAATAATAATAATAATAATAATAATAATAATAATAATGTATACTTCATTAGTCCCGCAAGGGGAAATATTGTCCCTCTGAGTAACAGAGAAGTTATGTAAGGCAAGATGGCAGTTTTCCAATTCAAGCCTTATAGATAAAGAGATAGCAGTGTGTATCACGTCTTTCTTGGAGAGAAGACCACCCAATACTTACATATAAAATACATGATGTGTGCCATAGACATGACTGGTTGTGAATTTCAAGGCAGAATGATAGACTGAGTCCAGAGATTTAAGAGTTCAACATAATGCAGGTCTATAAATCACCTTTTCCTACAAAACATGGGCTACACCGTGTATCCTGGTGGTTAAGGTTTGATTAAGATAGTCAAGTAAGATATGTTAGCAGCTAGACAAGCCGATAAGCAACCTAAACTGACCAGAACAGAGCCATCCCATACAATGCAAAAGTCCTATTTTAATTTACATAGTTACAGTAAACATGGCACTAGTTCCATTAATATTTCAAATTCACACTTTTAATATAAAGTGTTAAAGACACAGTATAGGTGAATGGATTCCAAACTATCCTTAGCATTAGTATTTTACATCTTAATTCATAAACCGATTCAGTCATCAAGCAATGCATACATTCTATCATTTTGCAACAGATTTGTCAGAAGCAGAAGATGGGAAAAGGAGTGAATATGCTGGAGGGGCTTCATCCGATTGAGACAAGAAATCTGTGTTCATCATTGCTGCAGAAGGCAACAGGGTGTATGTCGGAGCAGTTGGGGATAGGTTGAAGGCTTGAGGAGGAGGGGGAGATGGGTGGATCTCTGGGGCAGGTGGGGGTGGTTGAAATGTTGGGGCAGTAGGTGGAGGGTGAAGCACAGAAGACGATGATGAAGAAGAAAATGGAGATCCATACAGCGCAGCCAGCGGTGGCACTGGGTTATTGTAACCCCCATTAATGTGTGCCGGCTGAGCAGGGTACACACCTGGGGGACCAGGATACGCCGGTGGGTTATCTGGGTGCACTGGTGGTGGTGCCGAGGACCATTGGGCTCCTGGGTAACCATAACTGCCTGAGTGTGTGGATACAGGATAAGGACCCATAGACACCGCAGGGGGAGGGAAGTCGTTCATACTCGGGCCCCCAATAGCCCCAGCTGGATAGGGACCCATAGTACCACCAGGCTGAGGGCCAGGCGTTAAGTCTTGAGGAATAATGACCACTGGGAAAATGACCTCTGGATCGAAAGCAAAGCTGATGTCCAGATACGCCTGAGAACAAAAATATGACAGCCTATTTAGCATATTATGCTCTACTTTGAAAATAGAATAGCAAGAGAACATATGACAGTCACACTGAATTTGGAAAATGTTTAACAGTATTCAGGGTCATTGGTTTTACAAAATCTGCTGTCTTACAAATCTGTTTTACAAAATTATACTTGCTATGCTTTACCCCCACCCACCCACAAACACACACACACACAGGCATACCTTTAAATGGTATTCCACTGAGATAATATCACAATTCTGAATTGTTGGCATCAGATCACAAGGAATCTTGATTGCACACCTGACATCCCTCTGTGTTCGAGATTTAATACAGTTGTCTACCACTTTGTGGATAACGTTGCTCTCATGATTGGTATGGCCATTGGCACGGTACACCACATCCTTGATTAAACTGAATTTGGGTATCATCTCACTGGATGAGGAATTGTCGATTTTTGCCATAATCACCATTGTTTCACCTATGAGGGGGAAAAAACAACAACAATTAACACAATTATTTTTCTATTCATTTGAATTAATTATAATTCAAGTGCCAGATAGGACAATGCAGTGTGCTCCAGGGTGTGTATTATATGAAAGCAGTTTAATATTATGCCTGAGGCCCAATTTACTCATGTTTCATCAACACTGCTGAATGCAGTTATGTTATTAATGTTATTAGTTAAACAAGTGCTTCTCCTGCAATGACGTGTCAAAATGTCTGCTGTGAAAAAAGACTGTATAGTGGATTCAATTGCTTTCTTTCTAGCAAAAGTAATAAGTGATATTGCTGTTTTGCATGGCTGTGACAACCATCAATAACAAAAATGGTTTTCAGTAGATCTCCTTCTGTGACCAGTGTTTTAAGAGGAATTTTACTACCTTGGGCATAGGCCTTCTTGTCAAGTATGACATCCATGTGTGCATGTCCTTTTGAGAAAAGCCCCATGTCTTTCTTTGTTGAACCAACTTGGCGTGACTATAATGCAATAAATAGGGAAAACAATTACTTTTGATCCTCCATTATTAGGACAATAGAGTGCATGAGTTAATAGGACCAGTGTGTAGGATTTAGTGGCATTTAAAGAAGTCAAGTCTCACCCCTTCCGGGGGACCCCATGGACCTTATTTTGTACAAAATATGTATGGTAGTATACGGTGAGAGACAAATACTTTTCTGATCCCATTTGAATTGAGCCATGGATTACACACATTTTGTGTTTCAATTTAAAAGATAACTTTGCAAGTGAAGAAGTCAGTGTTTGTCGTAGGTTTTGTCACATTACTACTTTATTTGTGTGAAACCGCTCAGTGAACTACATACCTTGCCTCACACCAATAGACATCAACTTTCTTGCTGCTCGGTTTGTTATGTTCCACAACACACCTAATGCTATCTTACCTAACGTGTTTTATCCACCGTCTTTATCAGCCGAGAAGCAAAAGACTGAGCAAGACCTAATATTGCTCATGTGAGTAACATTACATCCCGGTACGAAACACACAGGCACCGTAGCTTCAGTGAGACGCCACTTATGCGACTCTAGGGCGAGTAGTGTTTCTAATCACGCATTTTCACAGTAATATACTGTACATATTTGTTCCAAAATATGATCCTGTGGTCGTCCACTGGAAGGAAAAGGACTTTGCCTCTCTATAGCGGTGAGGTTGCAGATTGAGACCAACTGATGAATACCGCTTCCCTCACCCTCTCTTTCCAATCGGGTAGCGTATAAAATGCAAAAGGCACTCTAGAGCAGTGGTTCTTAACCTGGGTTCGATCGAACCCCAGGGGTTCGGTGAGTCAGTCTCAGGGGTTCGGCGGAGGTCAAGACACACATCCAACTCATATGATTCGTGATGACACGCCCCGCTTGGCCATCATCAGAAGGGTTCGGTGAACGCGCATATGAAACTGGTGGGGGTCAGTACCTCCAACAAGGTTAAGAACCACTGCTCTAGAGCCAGTGGTTTTTTTTTGTCCGTTCTGGGTTACTGTAGAAACATGACGTTGCAACACGGCAGGTGTCGGTACCCAATAGATCCCACAAAAAGCCTACATACTGGTCCTTTAAGTGTTTCAGTTACAGAGCACAGCAAAATGCTAAGGTCCCCGGGACCAGGAGTTAGTATCTGCATGACCCTTTAAATCTTTGGTCAAATTGTGTTTAGTATCTTTCAATATTTTACACACCATCAGAGAATTAAGGTTTGGAAAAGCCTTGGAGACAAAATGTATGTCTGTTTCTACTGTACGGTTAATCCTCCAGCTCCTGGACAACTTGGCTTCCAGCTTGTAGACAATCTTTCCATGACTCCCCTTGAAGGATGAAGGGCTGCTTCTGTAATGGAGAACCAGCAGATACATGTTATGTAATCTCAAATGAATTAAAGGCAATAACCTGAATAGAGTTAACATCAATTAATAGCATGTGCAGGAGGAGTAGGCCATTCAGTCCTGTTTGTGAAAATCAAGTGCATTGTGAAAGTGCAAACATTATGTCAACGAAGGATTGTCTGTACTTACCCTGGTGGTATGGTAAAGCTGAATTTATAGACATGGGTTCCTTGGGGAACTAAAGTTTCTATAAGGAAAAGGGAGCTGGTGTTATTCTAGTGATCTGTTGCCATTACTAGCTAACGTTACTATATTGCAGTGGTGGGAACACTTTTTATTGTATAAGTATTGCATTTAATACGTCTACTACACTGTAATACATTACAATATTGAATATTATGTTCATAACGTGAGAGCTGCAATTTGCAAATATGCCATACTTTTTAGTTATGTTTTGAAAGTAGGACTTTATTTTTTTTATCATCGTATTCTTTTGCGTATTTAAAAATCTCTGATTGATCGTGCCATGACCATCACTCAGAGTCTTTCGTCCACCAGCCATATATGGCTAGTGAATGTTGACATTTACCTGAAAAAGGGAGACCGCAATATGCAATATACAATATACATGGGGCTAGTAAGTGAAGCAAGCCACGTGCACATTCAACCAGCATAATTTGCTGGTAAATGGTGCTAATTTTAACCATGCCATCACTGGACAAAAAGAAAAGACAACTTCACAAACCCGGAGGAAAACAATATGGCAGGCCTACACCGTGTAAATTGGGAATACCGTTAACGTTAGGGCATGCTAACAAGAAGTGCAGCCTACCATTGGAGTTCTCTGGGATTAAAAACTGCTTCATCTTGAAATATCGCTTGTGTGCAGAGTATGTATGGTTGCGATCGCCGACCTTTTTCGTCCAACGTACATCAGCGTCTCCTTTAGCTTTAACAAACAGGCTTTCAACTGGGGTGTCCTTTAACAAGGCCAGCGTTACTTTTCCAGTGAGGGTGTCTCCCTCTGAAAACGTCCCGTACTCATTTAACGCGTCGTAAGTCATCGTTAAGCTCTGAATTGCAGGCATTGTGAATACATAAACCATATAACAGATCCACCGGCTCACTTTCAAACGGTGGCGGTCATAGACTGGTTGCAGCGCGTTTGCCCCTGTCGTCCGAACTACAAGACCATAGACAGAAGACCACCACCTACCTATAACCAAGGGTGTACGCTGCTCCTCTCCAAGCGTAGAAAGCTCCTACGGCGCCATTTTGATGCTATCAAGCCATCACCCACCGTTAGCATTCTATTGACTGCCATTCATTTTGACGCCACTTTGACAGCGAATAACTTTACATCTGAAGCATTTAAAGACTTTTTTTGTTGTTGTTTATTTCTAAAGAAACACGACAATGTATAAAAGGCCCCATTACCTTGTAGCTTACGTTATGGCTCCGTAGCAGACGTTTTTATAAAAATAGGCTAACAATTGCGTCATAACCACACGACTTACTGTCGCACAGTAGATAAATCACCGTACAGTACAGGGTAAGCTCGCAGGGAGTTTGGATTTAAATTAGCTGTTTAGGTTTAATTACTAATGTTAACTAGCATTTTATATAGCAATAATTAGCCTGTGCCTATGTTATCTCCTTACATATACCTACGCTCTCCGTCTCTGCAAGATTTGGAATGATTGAGATTTATCTTGGCACAGCTACCAGAAGACTTACAACTTTCAGACAGTTTACTAACGTCACATCTACGTCGTCTAGCTCAGTTGAAGGCTGCGCAGTAACGCTCAGCCTTCGCTCAGCCTAACCGCTGATGTAAGTCAAAACTGTCTGCGTGCTTCTCCTGACAATACGGTGATTTGTCGACTATGCGACGTTAAGTCGTGTGGTTATGACGCAATTGTTAGCCTATTTTTTACAAAAACGTCTGCTACGGAGCCATAACGTGAGGTACAAGGTAACGAAGCCTTTATACATTGTCGTGTTTCTTTAGAAATAAACAACGGAAACATAGAGTCTTGAAACGCTTCAGATGTAAAGTTATTCACTGTTAAAGTGGCGCCAAAATGAATGGCAGTCAATAGGATGCTAACTGCAGGTGATGGCTTCATAGCATTAAAATGGGGCCATGAGAGCGACGCTCAGAGAGGAGAGGCTTGTTCCTTTGGTCCAGAACAACGGGATCTGTTGGTCCATTTCTTTAACTGTCTATGCCAATAACCACCGTAATACGTCCATGACCACCACAGGCTTTTCGAGAAGACACGCCCGTAAGAAAGTCTGTAAAGATCTCTATTGCCATCTAGTGTACAAAGGAGAGACAACTCTATGCAACACATGGCTATATGGTGCATAGGAAGGGATAGTGATGTGGGAGGCTCCGAAAACAGCGGATGGCCAATTACTGGAAAAACTTGAGTGACCTTGATGAATGGTATCCTACTATGAGAGTCTTGAGACTAAAGCCCAAAAGAGAAGTTTGGGTGGATAGGCAAGAACATAGCAGAGCAGATAAAAGTCCAAGAAATTGAATTTTGTCCAACTGCCTGTGAGGCCAGCCTGGATGCTGCATAGTGCTTGTGTGAATCTGGAGCTCCTGAATATCAAGCACAGAAATACTACAACTGACCTAGTTCAAGAATAGGACGGATCAAAGGAACCTCTAACAGGGGCAGCAGTGGTGATTCGGTTACCAGACTGGAGTCAGTAAGAGAACATCAGTTTATTTAAGTGCATACGCAGTTGAGTTACTTGCAGTTTTGTTAGCATTACAATGGGTGACAGCACATAAAAGAGGTGACAGCACATAAAATACTCATCTGTAGCGACTCAGTGTCAGCACTCTCCAGTATCAAAGCAGCATCAACCAGAAATCATCACGACTTAGTCTATGAAATAATAATAATTACAATAAATGAAATATTGTTTAATAATTTAAAGTTTGCCAATCAATCTAAAATGTCAAACTGTCAAAGTTGGAGGGTAAAAGCCTTGTATGGAGGGAGGTATCCAAACGGTGGCAACACTATTGGGATAGTGCAGAAAAAGGGAGACACCGCAATATACCAAATAAAGTAGGAGGAGTGAGAAACAGTGGGGATAACCGAAAAGTCGGGTCACCATAAATGGGAGTAAACAATTTTAATGGAATAAAATAATAGATGATGATTAATATCAGTAGGAGGCAGTAATGCAACGTATGGGATGCCATCTGCCATAAAATCCAGAAGAAGAAGAAGCGTGATGTGGTAGCTCTGGTTAGATCAGTGCTTTGTAAAATAATGGAAAGAATGGTCACAGGCAGATTAATGTATACATTATTAAATTATTAGGATAGATGGTTTACACCTATACAAAGTGGCTTCCGTAGATGGAGAAGTACCTTGGAAGCTGGCCTTTCCCCTGACGGCGATATTAAGAAAGCCATTGCAAATAAAGAATCCCTAGTGGGGGGTGTTTCTTGACATTGAGAAGGCCTGTGACGTGTTGTGGAAAGAAGGGCTAGTTCTAAAGCTCTATGAGGCTGAAATCAGAGGGCAGATGCTTAATTGAATACAATATTCTTTGAAGAACAGGCTTATTCAAATCATTTTTCTGATGGCACAAGGGTAGATAGTGGAACGCCCCAGTGAAGTGTAATTAGTCCAATTGTATTCATTGTTATGATAAATGATATTTTCCAGGATATTGGGACCAGTTTCGGACCTTCCCTGATTGCAGATGACGGGACCGTCTGGAAAAGGGGCAGAAATTACAAACAAATAATGCAGGCAAACAAGGTAACTAGTTGGAGTGAAAAGAGGGGATTTAAAATCTCATTGGATAAATCAAACTATGTAATATTTAGTACCAAGAAAAGTGAATGTAATGGTTTATTTATGTATGGTCAAGCAATTGAAAGGGTAAAGGATTTCAAATTCTCGGGAGTGCACTTTGATGAGAGGCTAACATGGGGAAAACAGATCAATAATGTTGTTAATAAATGTGAGAAAGTGATGAATGTTATCTGTTCCCTCTCAGGTAGTATATGGGATGCTGATAGGGATTCACTACTAATGATTTACAGAGCAACGATAAGGTTCAGAATAGATTATAGCTGTATATGTTATGCAACAGCAGCTGATCTCACTTAAAAAAAAACAAAAAAAACCCTGGATGTAATACAGGCCAAGTCTCTGAGGTTGTGTTGTGGGGCCCTTTGTATAACTGCAGTCCCAGCTTTACTGATTGAGATGGGGGGGATTAGCCTGACAAGCCAGACCCACATCATATTTGTTTTAAATTTTATTTATTTATTTGTTTTTTTACAGTAGAAAACTAGTTTACTGATATGACATTGATTACAGCTTACTGCAATGTGTTACGTTAAAGAGTGGCTCATGCTAATGCTTGGTGGCTAAACCGTATGGTAATGTTGTAGGGTTACAACAACATTAACGTTAAAAGTTATTTTCAGTATGATTTTTTTGACTATGGTTATAGTCAAATTGGCTATGAATGCATCTGCCATTTTTTTCAGAGCCACATATTTACATTTGCTGCCTCTAGGGTTTATCTAGATTTCTCAGCTAGGGGGAGATGCCATTGTCAATTTGACGAGAGGAACTGGCAATGCAGTATGTTGTTAAATTGTGGGGTTTATAAAGAAGAGCATCCAGCAAAAGCAATTGTGAATAATGCTTGGGAGTGGACATCAGGGAAAAGGAAGAAAGAGCAAACATCAGCAAACCGATGCAGAAACTGGGACTAGGAGAGGCAGGTGTGGGCCTCATGTGTAGCTACTGGGCAGGTGTACCGCCATGGATGCTGCCCACCCCAGAAATAGACTTCACTATACTGTAAAATATAAAACATCGTGAAAGAAGTGTATATCCGGGGTTGTTTAAACAAAGACTGGGTAAGCATTGGGAGCCATATCTTCAGATTTACACAGATGGATCTCAAGATCCACAAACTGGGAAGTTTGCTTTTTATGTTTCTCGACTTGAAAGTGTACAGCTCAAACGACTGTGTGAGGCGGTTTATAAAACAGAGCTAATAGCTGTGATGTGGGCACTGCAGTGGGCGGAGGAAGTGCTGCCAAGGAGAACGGTCATATGTTCAGATTTGGCCTGGTTTTAAAAACTCTGATAGGAAGCAATTGGGGAGCCAGGCCAGACCGTGTTATGGAAGTGAAGGCTGGAGGATTGGTGGGGTTTCTTTGAAGGAACATGTTACAGCGGTGTGGCAAAGAAAGTTGGAAACCAAAAAGAGAGGTTGTCATTATTTTTCGATTCAACATAGGGTACAGGCAGAGCGCTGCTATTTGGGCAAAGAAAGAAGAC
>NC_045737.1:26941814-26943104 GCF_008692095.1 Etheostoma spectabile | reverse complement strand
AATGACGAGGCTGAGACTCAGCCATTGTGAACTTGCATGGGATCTAGCAAAGATGGGCAAGCATGAGGATGGACTTTCTGGAACCTGCAAACAGAGACAAACTGTTCACCATGTACTTTTAGACTGTCTTCAATACAAAAAGGAAAGAGAAGAGTTGCTAACTGCGCAATGTCACATGGGAATACAGAACAGGGCGTTGAGATCCTTACTAAATCCCCCTGAATATCAATTTGAGAGAGATGCTTCTAGAGTAGAAGCCATCATGGATTAAATCTCTGCAACAGGACTACTCCACTGAAACCTTTTCTCAAAGAATTTAAATCTCTACTGAAGTCACTGAGATCGTTGGACAACAAAAAAGTAATACAACTGTGGAAACTGTAGAGCTTTTTTCCCTGAAACCTCTGTCTAATAAATAAAGTAAATGTATGTTTGTATGTACCTATTTCTATTATTATGTTCTATTTAAGGATTTTGTTATTTCATTGTTTGTATTGCTTTGTATGTTTTTTATTTTTATCTTCATAAGTTTGTACACTTGATGTTTATGTTCTCTGTTTACTGCATTTAGTCAATGATAATAACAAAAAAATAAATAAATAGATACTCCACTGAATTTGACAATACTTTCTAATGTTACTTGAACTGTCATATGAGAGGTAACAATTTGCAGCAAGGCTTCTAGTCTGATCGGACAATCTGCACTCAGATAAAAAAACAACAACTATAAACTGGAGGAAAATGTATCTGGAGGTGTGGTCATTGAACATGAACCACAGACTGCAGGTCTTTTAAAATAAAACGTAAATTGAGTGTAATACTTTTAAAGGCATTTCATTTGATATTTCAGTTCAAGCGTTCAACCTACACTTTTAAAGCACATCGGATTGAGACTGGCATGTGCCGCCAGTGGATCGGCTTACAGTATAGTTTATGTACAACACGGTTACCACGGTACCAGAGTGGCTAGTCTCGCTTTCCCAGACCCTCCTCCAAATCCTGCTTGAGGAGGCGGGTCCTGCACTGACCAGCAGCCACTTTTCAGTCTCGGCACAGGATGTCTAACAAGGGATTTGTTTTTTTAAGTTGCTATTTTTGTTCTAAAAAGCCTTTTTAAATGTAAGTGACGTCATAGATATTGCTTCATGGCAAGCTCTGAGTCACTTCCTCTTTTCTTTTGAAGCATTGACAACTCAGTTGACATGTTAGGCTCCCCCTGTCAATACATGTGCTAAAGGGTTTTGATTTGCTAATGAAGACCAGATTCATTAGCAGAATGCTAGCGTGTTA
>NC_045737.1:26929605-26941804 GCF_008692095.1 Etheostoma spectabile | reverse complement strand
CGACTCAACCTGTAAGAAATTGAAAGAACATAAGGACATCTTTATTCAACTTTCAACCTATAATCCATGGCAATCAGGCAAAAGAGACAAATTTAGCCATCTAGCGCCATAGGCTCCCATTCATTTTGCACTTGCCCGCGACCACCCCCAGTGAAACTGCAACCAAATTCGGTACAATGAGGATTAATAGGGAGTAAACAGGCTTTCCGTAGACGGGCTCTGATCTCGGCGTCTTTTAGATTTGGATGGGAGATGCGCATGTCAGAGAGAGGGTCGACGCTGAGCCTCGAGGCATCGCCCGTGGTGTGCCAGACCAACACAAGTCAGCTGTCCCCATCAATTTACCTGCAGACTTAGCTAGCTAGCTTCGTAAGTCTAACCTATTTCATTTTCAAGAATAACACATTTGAAGTAAGGTTACTTGTTTAAAGTCACAAATAGCCACACTATCTTTTTTAAGATTGTTTGGTCGGCAACTCGTTTGGCAACTTAACAACATCAATGTTGGCCTAAACTTTCTGGAAAACAACTGTAACCATGGATATATTAACCTTAAGAGTACTGTACCGTTAATAATTGTAGTCTTTGTGAGTGTTACCTGGCTAAAACTTGTATCGTTACCCTCCTTAGTTTGTGGTTCTAATAGCCAATGTTGAATTTCGCACACATTGGTTTAAAACCCTTAAAAAAGGTCAGTGTTGATATGGCAGTTAGGATAGATGGTAGTGACTGAAAGACAGTTGATTGCGTGAGAATTACATTACTTGGCATCAATACTAGATCCATTATCCATTAAATTTGTGTTTAACAAAATGTTGGTCTTTGACTATGTGAGGCATCATTTTTTCCAGGTAGGCTATAGGCCTACTTCCGTAAATCATTGGAGCGTTAAAAAATAACTGCTATAACTACATGATGATTTGCACCTATACTGTATATATTTAGTATCTAATCTGGATTTGGACAGCTTTTGACTGCTCAAGGGAACTCCAGGACATTGTGCCGGATCTCCGGCATGCGGCCATGAGGAAAATAAATAAATATATATATATATATATTTGGGAACACGCATACTGTTTAATATTTTGTATGCGGTGGGTTTAACCAATCATCGAACCACCTACCAATGAAAAAAGTTCCAGCCAATCAGATAAAAAGCAGGGCGGGTCTTCGCCGAAACGCGAGAGTGCGGTGTGGTCTCCCGGAGACCGTCTATGAAGCAAAGTTTATCAAACTTAGAGCGTGTAGATACAGCTTTAGTTGAGAAAGGAGTTGAAAACAAATGGCGCTGGGCATGAATAAGAGGACAAGAGAAAAAGGGTGGAGACGGGAAGCGGTTGGGCGTGTAGCACTTGGTGCCTTAAATTGGTGGAAGGAAGATACTCACTATACAGCAGCAGCGGTAAGAAAGTGCCTGCTAGCTAGTGTGATGGGAAAATTACATAGACAATGATTCTCTACATAGGCAAGGACTGCTTATCTGTGTGTTTATTCACTTCCTACGCATTCGTAAAAGTCATCTGTGTTTTAGGTTAAATCACCACAATGTCTCCTTCATGTGTCTCCCTAGTTCACCCTTGCCTCAACAACAATGTGACTGCTTCCTACGACACCTCCTCCTGTTTTAGGGCCCTCAGTCCCCAGGGACAGCAACCAGTGTGACTCTGTTTATCACCGGAATAAACAAATGGTAAAAGTTCAGGCTGCCCAAACTTTAGGTCAGAAATGGAACTAATCTATGGAAAAGATAAATCTCTTAACTTCTAAGGTAGAATGACAGCGCCGGCCATCTGCTGACGCAATAATCATTAGGACAGAGACAGCAGCTGGCTCCGTCAAGTCTGAAGAATGAGATGAAGTGTTTTGTTTAGGTTCAAAGTGTTTTCCCAAAACATGATAGGGTTTTTCTGTTGGGGCAGAGGAGGATATAAGGAGCTGTCCAGTGTTACACGGCACCAGAATGTGTAATGTCACCTTGTTACTTTGTTGCATTGTGAACTGCCATTCTCGTCATTTTGTTTGATTGTTCTCTCGAGAAAATAATTAAACTCTTTCACCGAATATCCAAACTTTTAATCCAGTTTCAGCCTGTCTTTATTTTTGTTTCAACAAGGTCTCTTCTTCATTCACAAATTCCTCCCTCGCTGAACAGAAACTTCCACAACACTAGCTTCGGTCCGTGCACCCAGTCATACGAGTTGGTTACCTGCAGCGACCATGGCAGGGACGGCTACCGCTGCGACTCAACTGTCCGACCGTGTTTGGGACACAAACAACGCATGTGTGCACTTTTGTAGCGGAACAATGGCCACTGTGTAAAAGCTATATGCATCCCAAACTGCTTTGACTGTTTGGAAATAGCATGGCCGTTATTTAAACACAACGACCTTGTCCCAGAGTTTACAGTAGCTTTATGAAAAGCTAAACAATGCAACGTTTTTCATAAATGTAGCCTACATGAAGCAACTAATGTCAACATGGACAAAATCGCTTTTTGATGATAACCTGGCCAGAGTAACCCCCCTCCATCCAAAAAAAAGTTTCCTGCCCAGGATTTTCTTTCACTTTAAGCCCTGGAACTCTTCATCACTTACAAGCACATTGGGAAGTAAATAGGCAGACAATCATTATAGGAGTCCACAAGCTCACTCTTCTGTTCACTGTCTGTGAGTAACGTTTAAAGTGCAGTTTAGTAAACCGACATTATCATTATAATGTTGTGCGTGTGTGCCTGTATGTGTGTTAGTGCCTTTCTTAAATACCTCTTTCAAAGTTTGTCTCAATTTAGATTATAATCAACATCTGTGGGCTGTCAACAGAAGTTGCTATGGAGACAGTTACCCGGCCAATGTGGTGAGTGCAAAGAGGGGAGGTTGGGCGGAAATTAAGTCAGGGCCACAAGACAACCAAATGCAAACAATGTTGAAAACTAATGGACCAACAACAGAAGTTCTAAACGGAGAAAGGGAAGCGTGCTATAAGAAGACAGACAAATGAAAAGATTTAGTCCTACCATCGGCACAGGTTAGTTCCTGGTAGCATTGCGCTGCTAAGTGTGTTTCTTCCTTTTTTTTTCTTTGATGTTATGTATGTTTGGCATTCAAAACTCGTCTTCACAATAAGCATTTAGGCTTTTTATTTTATGGTGCTATATTTGTAATTGTGGCAAGCAAGATTTGAACTCCTCAGTGAAGAGACAGATATCATTTTTGACCAGAAATTATGTTATGGTGCTAAAAATATGGGAAGGTATTGTATCCTGTAAAGGATTGTAAATGAGTTCGTAGTGTGAATTTGTTATTTTTTTTAAAAGAACAACTTGAGACAGAACGCCAAGTCCAAAAGTGCTCTTTGTCAGTTGAATATTTCTTAGATGTTTTTTTCCTGAATAATGGTGAAGCCTGATTGAAAGGACATTTTATGTCATCAACTCCAGCAATTCTTTTCTGAATACATTTAAAATACCCATTCTAAGAATGAGGCTTGTAAAAGTGAAAACAATCAGAATACAAACTGTAACAAAGTAGTTTTTTACAAAGTTTCTACAGTAAAATTGTAGTTACTTTTTATTCTGACATTTTACAAAGTAAATGCTGCGTTCTATTATTTATCCGATTCGGAGTTCCGGCTAGAAAGTCAGATGTTGCCTAACAACACGCCCCCTTTCCTCGGATTTCCGAGCTCGGAACTCGGACAACCCTTTTGGACACCGAGCAAGAATTCCGATATCCAAGGTCCGAGTCGGATCGTTGAGGATAATAGAACGCAGCATTAGCTGTATTTGCAATGCATTGTGGTTTTAAAATAACTACAGTAGCTGACTGCATTTTTTCACGGTAACATAGTAGTGATAAATTACTGGCAAGTTGCATTCTGACTGTAAATTATGCATATACAGTTCAATACTGTTAATACTGCGTTGAACAAGGCGGTTTGAAAGAAGAGCATCTGACTAAGAAGAGGAGAAACGGTCGCAGCGCTCTACTTTTCCATAATGTAAGTTGAATCTAAAACCATAGGTGTCAAATTCGGTGGGGATGGTGGGTAAGCGTACCTATTAGATTTTGTCACCAGTCATTTTGTACCTACAACATTTTTTAAAAACCTCAGGCTCAATTTAGTTAAAAAACAAAAAAAGTTCATAACACATAATTCTTGAGCCAACAAATTCACAAAAATGCACAGGGCAGGCAGGGATAAATAAGAGATAACGACTTGCTGACATCATAGCCTATTAGTGTTGGTAATGTTAACCACCATCGCCCGTTGTTGGCAATATGCTGACAGTAGATTCTCCTCCTGCAAGCAGACTGACGATGATTCACATTCTCCATCTCAACAAAAAAATTAACAGCACAGTTCACAGTTCCACAACCATTTCATCCAGTGTTTTGAAATGCAGCATGCACAAATGACGTGCACTTGCTAGCCTGTTCCATTTACGTGTTTTCCAAGTGGAACAGAGGAGCCTTCCTAGCCTGACGTGGAAGGACCAAGGGGGTTAGCCTCACCTCTCTAAGCGTAGCTTCTATAGCGGCGTTTTAATTCTACGAAGCCATCACCCGCCGTTAGAATCCCATTGACTGCTATTCATTTTGACGTCACTTGGACAGTGAATAACTTTACATCTGAAGCGTTTAAAGACTCCATTTGTCCATTGTTTATTTCTAAACAAACACAACAGTGTATTAAAAAGCTCCATTACCTTGTACCTCATGTTATGGATCCAGTAGCAGACGTTTTTGTCTGTCACAGTAACTTGAAATTTAATTTTGTGAATTGAATTTGAATCGTGAGAACTGAATGTGAAGATATATAGAGAGTTACATTTTCATTGATGATCATATTTTATTGGATTTCAGTTCAAAACAAATAAATTCAATTTCAAACTATACTATTTAGATTAAGTTTTTCAATGCAATGATTCAAATTAAACAATAAAATGTCAAATTATGTGATTCAGATTCAGTTTTTCAATGCAATTGTTAAAATTTTGCAATTCAAATATAAATATTTACGCAGAGAACAGAAGGACCCAAACGCACGACTCACAAAACTAAAGGCATTAAATAAAATAAGGAAAGGGGAAGTGGGGTTGGGGAAGCAGAAGCCAAGAACCAAGACATTGTAAACAGGAAGTTGGGGAAGTCTCAGGGAGCGAAGATGCCTGGGGAAGCGGGGAGCCGAGGAGGAGACACAGGAGGAGAAGCGTGGGAAAGCCGGAGCATGTAGCCGAGGAGGAGACACGGGAACTGGAAGTGGGGACGGAGACAGATGGATGGGACGCCGTAAAAGGAGGACCGAGAGGCAAAGCCAGTTGGTTCTTCCAATGGGAAGGCTTAGCGCGGGCGCACACCTCACAAGCTGCCACAAAGTCCCGGCAGTCCTTCCTCAGCGGTGGCCCACCAGAATCATGGGGCGGAGTAGGAACAGGGTTCTGGCTGCACCTGGGTGACAGCTGAACTTTGAGGCGTGCGCCCACTGGAGGACCTGGGAGCGGGCACACGGAGGGACGTAGAGGCGATTAGCAGGACTGGTACCAGAGTCGGGATCCGTAGACTGGACACGTCGGACGGCAGACTCCACTTCCCAGACCAGAGAGGCGACAAGGCCGGAACGGGAATGAAGACGGGACAGGGCGTCTGGCTTGATATTGTGATATGACAGGGTGAAATTTAACTGGTTGAAGAACAGGGCCCACCTAGCCTGGCGGGAGTTGAGTCTTTGAGCAGTGTGGATGTAGGAGAGGTTCTTGTGGTTGATCCAGACTGAGAAGGGCTGTTAGGAGCCCTTCAAACAATGCCTCCACTCTTCCAGGGTTAACTTCATGGCAAGCAGCTCCCGGTCCCCCACGCTGTAATTCCGTTCAGTGGGGGTAAGATGTCGGGAGAAGAGGGTGGAGTTTCTGGTCAAATGAGGAACGTTGAGACAAGGTGCCCCCAACGCCCTGATCTGAGGCGTCCACCTTCACCCCAAACTGAAGAGATGGGTCAGGTTTGGGGAGAATGGGGGCAGAGGTAAACCGGGACTTGAGGCGGTAGAAGGCTGCAGCAGCTTCCGGAGACCAGACGAAGGGAACCATTGGGGAGGTGAGACGGGTGAGAGGGGCGGCCACCAAGCTGTAATTGCGGATGAACCGAGAGATAACGAGGACTTACTTGGGGCCCGAGCAGACAACAAAAAGGAGGATGGCAGGCTGTACTCCAATTTCTAATCTTCCTCCAAGCCCAGTCAACATTAGGGTTATGGATGATGAGCAGGGGGAGACCAAGAATGACAAATGAGACCGAGGAGGAGATGAGGTGGAAGGATAAGGATTCGTGGTAGTTACCGGATGTTAGGAGCTGGAGCGGGGGAGTGCCGTGAGTGACTATGGTGAGAGACCGACCGTTGAGACTAGTGGTGTGAAGACTGTTGAGGGGAATGTGAGGGATGAAAAGCCGGCGGGCGACTTTGTCCAAAAATTCTCATCAGCACCAGAATCTACTAACGCCCCCAGAGGAAGCACCACTTCCTGCCAGGACAGCGAAACTTCCAACAGGAGGCGGTGGTTGGGAGAGGTTTGGCTCGCCAATGCTCAAATGCTTCTGTTGACGAGCCGAATCTTGAAAGAAATGAGAGGAAATGACCGGGTTTCCCGCAATATAAACAAACCCCGGCCTGGCAACGATGCTCACGTTCCTCTGGGGACAACCGTGCACGGCCCAACTGCAAGGGTTCCGGAGGTGACGGAGAGGGGGGTGTAGGAGGGCCGATGGGACGTGGCTGGGAAGGCAAGGAAGCTGAGAACCAAGATGGCGGCGGACAGGACTGGGCAGAGGACGAGCCGCGAGGAGTGCGCTGTCTCTCCCTCTCCCGGATGCGATTGTCAAGGTCGATAGCGCAATCAATAATGCTGTCCAGACTCTCCGGCTTGTCCCTGGTGGCCAAAAGATCCTTCATCCGATCACTAAGCCCAAGCAGAAACACGCTATAGAGAACTTGACTGTTCCAACCCAACCTGGTGGCCGTAATGCGGGAATCAACAGAATACTCCGCGACACTGCAATCCCCCTGCCGGAGAGACATGAGACGAGAATCTTTCTCTGCCCCCCGCACAGGGCGATCAAACACCCTCCTCATCTCTTTTACGAAGGAGGAGTATGAGGATAGGAGAGATTGGGCCTCCCCTCATACCAGGTGAACCAGGAGAGGGCCCGGTCACGGAGCAGACCGGTGACAAAACACACCCTGGCTTTATCTGAGCGGAAGGTTACTGGTTGCCTGCTAAACACCAGGGCACACTGCACGAGGGAGCCCTCTCATGTTCTCAGCACACCGGAGAATTTGTCAGGTGGAGACATAGGTGATTAAATGGAAGTAGATGGAGCCAAATTAGCAGAGGAGGGGAATTACGGAGGGGGGAGTGTACGGATGGCCCAGCTGCCAGACCTCCTCGGACAGGGAGCGAAGCGCCTCGGCCATGGCAGTAATGGCAGAAGCATGTTGGCTGAGCAACGCTTCCTGGGAGGCCACGGCAAAAGCTAAGTCTGGATGTGCAGGGGCGGGGGGGAGCCGGCTGAGCCCATGGTGGCTTGATCATTCTGTTATGCGGAGAACAGAAGGACCCAAATGCACAACTCACAAAACAAAAAGGATTTATTAAAATAAGGAAAGGGGAAGTGGGGAGGCAGACGCCAAGGACGGAGGGCGGAGGTAGATATACTGTTGTTGATTTGGAGGTGGCAGACAGGTGTGAGTGGCGGTAGCAGGTGATTACTGATGGAACTCAGGTGTGCATTGTCAGCTGGCTTCCGCAGGAGGGAGAGTGAGAAACAAAAAAGAAAAACAGCAGGTAAAAAGGGCAGATTGACAGAAAACTCAGAAAAAATAATAAACAAAACATACTCACGGCCAGCTGGACCCCAACAATAACAATAAATGATTCAAATTCACTTTCTGTTGGCACATATTTCAGCCCATAGTACTTAGCTTCAAAAACAATTCAAAGTGCGTACATTATTGAAAACTTTGAGAACCACTGCTGTACTGTATCTTTGCCAGACTCTGCCTTTGGGTAGGGGGGCATATCATAGTGGGCAGTCTGGGTGTCCTCCTCCGGGAAGGTTTTGAGCATCAATGACTTATTTTCCTGTATTCAGATTCACTTTTATGTACCAATTAACAGTGGAAATATCTTTTATTTGGCATGCGAGAAAAAGAAAAACACAAATGAAAATTCAGAATACGTTTATCAATTATATTGGAAAGTATGTTGTTGTGGGTCATTGGGCATTTTTAAGTGGAAAAATGGAAATCCTGGAGCTACCTGTGTATCACAGACTACACCACTGTCTGGAACCCGTGTTTTCACAACCTTTTACCTGTCAAACCCGTACGAACAATGGCAACCCCTGTTGATGCTGTACAGGCGCCAGTGATTAACGTAGAGAAATAGACAAATAAGCAACGTAAAGTTATTCCGCACATTGTAATCAAAACAATTCACATACAATTGTGTACTACTACAGGTTATATTTATTAAATGAAGCCCCAAATATGTTGCAGACTGGAAATCGCTAGTATCAGCTATAGAGCTAGTTAACGTCAACGTTAGGTAGCTGCTAGTTGACGCTAGCTATTGGTGCAGATCCATGTGATAATGCAACGCTTCTGTTGCGCCGCACTCCACTTTATTCCTATGGGTGATATTATGAATGAATATCATAATATCATATTCAATATATTCAATATGAGTTAATATATATGAAATAACAAAGTCTAGTTGGGAAAAAAACATTGTCATTAACTGAAATACAAATAAAAACGAGCCATCAGAAAAAACATTAACTAATGAAAACTTTATTGTCTGTTTGTAAAACTAACCACAATCAAATTATTGAGTAAACGTCCTTAGTTTTCTCTTTGTCAATGTCATTCACAGAGTAAATAACGTTATGTCTTTCCAAGTTGACATTTCCGACCATAGACCTGTTTTACTTTTTTATACAGTCTATGCCATAGACTTATAGTTTGCGGCAGGGAACCCAGAAATTCCTACATTCCATGTAAAATTAAACACAACATAGTACACTCCGTGCCCCTCGCCTGGCATTATGGCGGTACTGAAAGTAGGAAGAAAGTGGCTGAGACCCATTGGATTGTGACTGTCAGATAAAAGCAAGTGCCTTGCAGTGGAAGGTGCTAAAACATGTGGACAATTTTTGAAAGGGAAAATATCCCATGAATTTGAATGTACATTTGAGAAGCGCGCACAAGGAGGCTAACCTAGCTAAGCCCCTTTCCCCCGAAATAGAAGCTAACCCCGGTATAGGGCACGGGTGTCTGGGTACAGGGCCAGGCAGCATGACGGAGACACACGTAGGACAGAGAACACTACAGACGTGCCTTTACCGGCGACCCGATAGCTGCTGGTTAGTACATACGCAGGAACACCATAAGCGTGAGGAAGCGTGGGTTAATATGTGTATTGATACTGGGATATCTACACATCTGTGTGAGTTGATTGACTTCAAAAAGTTCAACACTTTACTCGAACAAAAGTTCATAACACTCGTTCGTGACATGAACGTCTTCTTTAGTCTGTTTATCCTGGAACACGTCACTTAGCCTGTACATTCTGCACTTACTGTGGTGTCTTGTGTAGACTGTTTACATATTTGTGCTCATCATCATGTGTAGGCCTACATGTTATGTACTGGTGTTATTGTTGAATACATTGTTGAAAACACATTTCTAAAATTGTATGATGTTTTTGTTGACTCATTAAAACAATACTTTTTCTGACCTTTTTCAATGTTGGCCCTGACAAATAACCCATATTACAAAAAAAGACTAAAACTAACACAAAAACTAAACTGAAACTAAGCATTTTCAAAAAATTAAAACCAAACTAAAAACTAATTTAAACTAAACTGAATTTGAAAACAAAAATTCAAAACAAAATAAAAATAAAAAACTAATGAAAAATGCAAAACTATAATAACCTTGGGCAGCACTGCATTTGAAAAAATGCTCCACATCAGAAAAGCTGGCCCATGCCCATCTTCATGCAAATGAGTTAGTTGAATTCAACGGGACTATCCAGTAGAAGTAGAATGAAAGTCTTTCAAACTAACCTTTGTCGATCCGAAATGAAGACAGATTCAGCAACTGTATGTCCTATTTCTCGATTAAAATGTTTTCAGAAACACGTTTCAGTGAACTATTATAAATATTATGACTAATATGACATTGTATTCCGTCCGAGCCGCCATGACAGTGGTTTGAAATTCCTGAGCGGCCAGACCCAAGTGACACGTTCGTCCAATCAGAGCATCAACCATGGATGTGTGACGTTGCAACACCACGCTTCTGTCGTGTTGCAAAAATGGATCTTTACCGTGACGCTAGCTGACGCTAGCAGGGTTTGCATAACTTGAAGTCGTAACTTACGGGCTAAAAACTGTAAAACCACCTGCTTAAAACCACCCATCCCTGATTAGTGGATATCAAATCATGGCAAAAGCTCAACTGCCAATCGGTTGTGAGCAAGAAACACATGAGTAAGTGTGGCAGAAATATGAAAGTAATTAAAAGTAAGAAAAGTGAGCAAGTCAAATCCTGCTTAGGGCCCTCATTAAGCTGAGGACAGCCCTGCATGCTTGGAAACTCATCTACATAAGACAGATGAAAGTGGCTGTTAGGCGTCTGATAACATTTGTCCATTATGCACCGTGTAGGGCCATCTGTAGCATAACAGCAGATGCAGCTTCATATTACACAAAGACCTCATTAATGCAGCGCCGCATGTTTTGTGAAGTTTATTGGAAATTTCTCAACAAATAACTTCTATTGGACAGTCAATATACATTTTAAAATGTTGTTCTGAGTTGCACACTAGGTTAAAGTAAGTACTATTATAAAAGACGTGTTCTTTTATAATTGTTCTATTAAGGGCAAATACTTAAATCACATACCTCAGTAGAAGCTCATTAATCTATGCCGTGTATTTGGATAGGTTGTATCCCTGCATTGAGAAAAAGGGTGCTTTGGTCAAGTCCAGTCTTTATTAAGATTAATGAACAGCTTGACATTTTTAGTCCTCTGTCTGAATCGATAATTTTAATACTCATGAGGGCCAATGGGGATCTAAGCTCGCAGACCACACATTGTGGCCACAGGGCGCATGTTAAACGTCCAAGTGGTAATCAATGCAAAGAAATTAGCTATCGATCTTTTATAGTTTTGTAATGGGTTATCTATTGGTTTGCTCTTTCGGAAAATTCCAATAGTAGTCGGATGGAATTGTGCTCGTGATATTGCTGTGGGGTGTGTGTATACATGTGTATGCATGCAAATACACCCAGCTTCCATGTGTGTTTGCATGTGTGTGCAGGGTCACATTCTAATTAGCCCAGAGGGCCGATTGTAAATAAACATGTGAGGAGAATATTGGGGATCTTCATCAGCTCCACAGTTCATTACAAATAAGGGTGGGGAATTCAGATTGGTTTTATGCCAGCTTAACCAGTATTTGTAAACCACTATTTTGAGTTAACACTATTGCCACTATTCTTCATTATACGGTATGTGGGACCCCGTCTTTCATATAGTGAATAATTATGACTCCAGTATCACTTTTAACATCTAAAAATATATTTATATCTTTATTGGTGAGTGGGGTATAAATGTAAGTGCAATATAAATACCTGTTCAGGTCAGGAACTCTTAGTTCCTATGCTCAGTTTTTCAAACCTTAAAGGTGCCATGACATGGTGCTCTTTGGATGCTTTTATATAGACCTCAGTGGTCTCCTAATACTTTATCTGAAGTCTCATTCCCAGAATTTAGCCTTGGTGCAGAATTACAGCCACTAGAGCCAGTCCCACAATGAGGTTTCCTTAGTATGTGCCATTTTTGAGTCTTTAGCTTTTGAGGAGAGGGGGGGGGCCGGGGTGTACCTTGACCAACTGCCACTTTGCTTGTTTGAAAGCCATGATGTCTCTCTCTCTCATGGGTGTGCCAAATTTTCTGGGCAACAGAGAAAGAGGAGGTAACCTTGCTCCTTATGACCTCATAAGGGGCAGGGTTCCGGATCGGCCCATCTGAGATTTCATTTTCTCAAAGGCAGAGCAAGATACCCAGGGCTTGGTGTACACCTATCATCATTTCTAGCTACTGGGAGACCATAGGCAGGCTGGGGGAATGCATATTAATG
>NC_045737.1:26928791-26929595 GCF_008692095.1 Etheostoma spectabile | reverse complement strand
TCATAAAGTGACATTTTTATGCCATGGGACCTTTAAAGAAAACAGATACACAGGTTTTGTTAAGAATACAATTAAGTAAAAGTTGAGAGAAATACCTAGAAAACTTTGGTTACTTTTCCTATGTTGCTACAACACATCCCTCTTCTCTTTCTGTGTTCCCAGGACATACAGTGTGACTTGGATATGAATCTACTTTGCTGGGGTAGTGGGGACCTTGGCCAGACTGGCCATGGCAGGCCGGGGAACATCGGTCCTGGGGAGGCCCATCTGAGAGAGTTTACAGCGGCAAGGCTGGGCAGAGCGAAGCTACTGGCATGTGGATCCAGTCATTCCATTGTGGTTACAGGTACAGGTCCCAGTTGCCTTTTGTACAGTTTTTGTTTTTTTATTGCACACTGTGGATGTCTACATGACATTCACTATTTTTAGATGAATTAGTGCATTACATTTTAATTTGTGTGTGTGTAGTTTTTCATGTAATTTGTCTAGTATAGAGGAAACATTATTTATCAAGTTATCATTCCACCATTAACACAATCCCCATTAATATTCATGTCAATGTTTTTTATTAACTGACTATTTGTTGTCATTGTTTACCATGATTAAGTCTAAGATACATTTTCAGACATGGAGTTGTCTAATGCTTTAGTAAATGTATTGTTATGTCTGATAGATTGCGCCATACTTTTGGTTATTGGGGCAACCTACCTCAACCAACCTCATAGAATCTATTAGCAACCAGCATACCTACTATCTGACTTTTGAGGGACATTTCTGACCGAACTATATATATATATATATATA
>NC_045737.1:26905259-26925259 GCF_008692095.1 Etheostoma spectabile | reverse complement strand
TAATTCACTTGGACTGTCAGGAAACTGTGTTGTTAATATGGAGACCTATTTTCCCATTTTCTTCCTGTCTTTCTTTCAAGCCATCTATGCCTGAAGGCAAAAACACCTTCACCTATGTATTTTATTGTCTTGTGTAATGTTTGTCAAAGAGTGCAATACTCAGAATAATTCTCGAAAAGTATTGGCCATCCCCCTGCATGACAACTCCAATATGTCTGCTTTGGACCCAACACCGAGGGGAGCTCTGGTAATAATTTGCTGTTTAGCTGTGTTGATGTTTTTCTACTATTTCCCAGTTGGGAAAGGTGAATGAGTGGAAAATAGGGGAAAATAACCCCTGTCCCTGCTTCTTGCCTCTCTCTTTCTCCCTCGATTTTTTTCTTTCAATCTCACTCTCCCCCTTGATCTCTGTGCTAATTTGGTTGAGCAGGTTGAGCGTTCAGTTTTGCACTCTGTTGCTTTTTAAGGTTAATCGTAGGACAGAAGTGTTTATGTTGCTGTAATATGTGCTTAAATCTCTCAGCGAAGCATGGAGCACTTGAAATATGTAGTTCACCATCGTCTTCCTCTACCCCCCCCCCCCATAAAAGACAAACGTTATGTAGAACAAAAGATGGGGGAAAGTCTTGCCAATTAGCAACTAATGAGACAAGCTTGTGAGGATATCCAAATCCTCAACGTGTTAACGTTTACGACCCCCCCGCCCCCCATCTCTCGACTCCTTCAACCTGCGCCTCCCCCATCTGCCCTTGCACCCAGCCTCTTGTAAGGCGGCGAGGGCACCTCTGAGGCCCTCTGTGTGATTATTCACACATGGCCGTGGCCCTGGTGCTTTAAGCGGCGAACAGGAGAGGAAGAAAGAAATGCCTTACGTATGGCTAATGTAAAAATGCTGAACTGACACATGGCCAGGACTCCCTTTTAATTTTTTTCATTTCATATTTCCCTATTACTCTACCACCTTTCCACCCCCCCACACACCAACTCAACCCCATCTTCTATAGATAGATAGATTGATCCAATGAGGCACTCTGTTCCTCGCCATCCGTTCTCAATTTTCTTTAATATAGTAAAGCCAGGAATTGGGTGGGTAGGTTGTGGTTGGAGGCTGGTAAGGGAAACACATTAGATAAGTGAAAAATAATATGCCAAGAGAAAAAACAGTCATCCCAGTTGCCTTTGACATGCTTTTTATCAGAGATGTCTGTGTTGGAAGTGAAAACTAAAATCTGCTTTTGTAATATAGATCTCTGGACAGCCTTGAATGATTCGCCACTACTGCTTTCCGGCCTCATTTTCTCCAGAGCGTGTATTGGAAGTGTATTTGGAGTTGGCCTGGAAGTGTTGCAGTAAACAGTGAGGAAAAAAAGCAAACACAAGCCAGATCAGGGAATTTCATGCAGAGTAATGTGTGGACTAAAAAGAAGAGTTGTGTAATGGAACAGCACATATTCCACTCTCCAAAGGGCCTTCTAATTGATTCTGTGCTTCATTACTATTTTTGTCAGGGAGAAATGGACAGCTCATTTTATTATGAAAACAGAGCAATAGACATTTAAATTGATGCCATTGTAATTATTGTGATACTGTTCTCAGAGTATTTGGCAGCAGATGACTGCGTTATTGCGGTAGCTTTTCCTTAAATTGCATTATTTTTCCCATGGAAGTAGCAGGGACTAACAACCCTAGCCCTGACTGAAACAATTAGATGAAAAGCGTAGAATTGAAAAAGAGAGGTTTGGGAGCACAAAATAATCCAGGGCTCCACTTGATATGTTATTTGTCGGGGGCAGTACATTTGTGCATGTTAACTAACTGTGCCACTGGACTTGGCCTGTTCCTAATAGGGTTCCAGCGCAAACGTTTTCTCTGAGGGATTTCTATTATTAATTCTGTCTGAACACATCCACAAATGAATAATGAAATAAATAATGAAAATGTTATTACTTTTGGCAGCTGGGTCATTTCTTGTTTCCTGCTTTTTCCTCCGCTGGTTTGCTACTAATTAACTTTCCAAGGAGTTGTCCTCCTTTTCACAAAATGAATTTTATCAAGATGGTAGGCCACTGCAAGTGTGGGTACACAGTCTCACGAAAGGACAACAACCAGAGCTCTACACAAGTCCTTTACTGGTTGCTTGTCATTTAAAGGAAATTAATGACATTTTTTTTTTTGCGCATAGTTTTTTTTTCTGTGGGGCGTTTTAGGTCTTTTTTTGTATAGGACAGCTTAGATTTGAAAAGGGGAGAGAGAGGGGGAATGACGTGCAGCAAAGGGCTGCAGGTTGGAGTCAAACCTGCGCCCGCTGCGCTGAGAATTAAAACTATATATGGGCGCCCGACTACCAGGTGCCCTGCACACAGCTTTTAGTTGTCTTGTAACAACAAGTGAATTCAAATTTATCATTGGTTAAAGTTTTCACCCCTCTATCAACCAAAAGATTTAACAATAAAAAAAATGTTAAGCTTTGGCCCCGAAGGAAAATAATGTATACCTAACTTCCACATACTGACCACTGAACCACAGGATGACGTGTATTGGGCTTTCTTCTTCTAGTGGTATCTTATTTGGCCGTTCAAGGTTCCCCCTCCCTTCCCAGCCCCACCACCACTCATCTCCCTGCTTTCAGATGGCTGCCCTCGGCCCCGCACCATGCTGTTAAAGGCTTGTGTACTGGTACAGAGGCTTGGCGATAAGTAGCCCTCGTTTAATATAGATCTTAAAGAGGGCAGTAAACCTAGAAGTCCCCCCCATCCCTCTGGCATTACTATATAGATGACCCTTCTCTCTCTCTCTCTCTCTCTCTCTCTCTCTCTCTTTCTCGCTGTCTCTCTCTCTCTCTCCTCATTAGAGTTATTGCAAACTCTTTCAAACTGCTCCTTCCTTTTCTCTGCGTTTTACTGTTAATTAGTTTGCTTTGTAAGGTTAGACGTGTGGACGGAGCAACTTTGGGAGTGTTTGGCTGCCATCTGTGTGCATACGGCTCTAACTATGTACAGATGGTGTGTGCTTACAGACAGGTTGCTTCTTGTGTGGGGGGGGGACACAAGAGACGTTTTGGGTTATTTTCAAGATTTATGACCATTCTCATAGGTAACTGTTTGAGCTGTAATGATGATTGTTAGTCGGCTGTCAAAAAAGGATAATTTAAGGCAAGAGTACGAAAGAGAAGAGAATGTATATTTCTTCATTTGCACATCCTCTGTCATGAATCCTTTGGAAAAGATACATTTCTGGGAAAGTTGCTTTGTTAAATTTGTAACTGTGAAACATATTGAACCAATTCTGTTGCGGCTACTTCAGAAAAGCTCTCATAATTTAGACAAGTTAAAATACCATTAGCCACTCAGTGAACCAGTGAACCAGGTAAGTAGAGAAAAAGGTAAATAATTGCTTAACAAGGTCACACAATTAGCAAACATGATCAAATAAGGAGCTGACTGAATTATTTATGGTTTGGTTACCAGGACAGAAATGTCATATTTAAGTTTAATTTTTACAGATAGGACAATGCATTTTATTCTTATTCTTTAAAAACCATTGTCAGCTTGCACTAAAACATGGCTTTTAATATAGCATACTCATATCTGTTTTTTGGGAGGGGGGGTAGGGTTAAGTTCTTGGCATGCCTGCAAGGTGCCTCTTGCTGGTGGGAAACCTGGCCCTATCAGTCGTAGTTCAGTGGTTAATGCTTTCTACAGGGCATTGTGAATGACCCTCCCACAATTAAAAAGGGGTTAGAAAAATGATTGTTGGCCTCCTGCCACACACTTTATGTGACTTAGCAGTGGTCAGAAACCGAATGTGGGCCCATAGTTCCCAAAACGTGGCTTTTTTCCAGCCCAGCTCTGACATTGCCCGTGTAATTAGCAAATTGAAGGAAGTCTTGCTGTGGATGAGGAATCAGAACACAGACTGACTTTGTTATTGTTCCCAAAGTTGAACATTTGCTTGCAGTTTTTTGACTGATACTTCTGAAGAGGAAGAGCTAGATCTTGTGTCCATCTTCGTGTTTTAGAACCCCCCATAATTGAGTCTGTTAAAATGGCAACCTGTTATGTGTATAGTGTTTAGTGCAAAACACCTTTTCACATTTTCGTGAGTAAAATAAAATACTGTTACTATTTTATTTTGGTTATTCATAGCCAATACTTTTGGGCAGCAAAGCAATAGGTTGGTATATTGTACACCACAGGCCACTTTATTAGGTACCCCATGCTAGTAAGGGTTGGACCCCCTTTTGCCTTCAAGACAGCCCAATTCTTTGTGGCATAGATTCAAAAGGTGCTGGAAGCATTCCTCAGGGAGTTTGGCTCATATTGACATGATGGCATCACACAGTTGCCGCAGCAGATTGTCGGCTGCACATCCATGATGCGAATTCCCGTTCCACCACATCCCAAAGATGCTCTATTGGATTGAGATCTGGGTGATGTGGAGGCCATTTGAGTACAGCGAACTCATTGTCATGTTCAAGAAACCAGTCTGTGATGATTCCAGCTTTATGACATGGCACATTATCCTGCGAAGTAGCCATCAGAAGTTGGGTAAATTATGGTCATAAAGGGATGGACTGGTCAGCAAAAATACTCAGGTAGGCTGTGGGTTGCAACGAGCTCAATGGTACCAGGGGCCCAAAGAGTGCCAAGAAAATATTCCCCACACCATGACACCACCACACCAGCTGAACCGTTGATACAAGGCAGGAGGATCCATGCTTTCATGTTGTAGACGCCAAATTCTGACCCTACCATCCGACTGTTGCAGCAGAAATCGAGACTCATCAGACCAGGCAACGTTTTTCCAATCTTCTATTGTCCAATTTCGATGAGCTTGTGCAAATTGTAGTCTCCGTTTCCTGTTCTTAGCTGAAAGGAGTGGCACCCAATGTGGTCTTCTGCTGTAGCCCATCTGCCTCAAAGTTCGACGTACTGTGCGGTCAGAGATGCTCTTCTGCCCACCTGGTTGTAACGGTGGGTTATTTGAGTCACTGTTGCCCTTCTATCAGCTCGAACCAGTCTGGCCATTCTCCTTGACCTCTGGCATCAACAAGGCATTTCCGCCCACAGAACTGCCGCTCACTGGATGTTTTTTCTTTTCGGACCATCTCTGTAAAACCTAGAGATGGTTGTGCGTGAAAATCCAGTAGATTAGCAGTTTCTGAAATACTCAGACCAGCCTTCTGGCACCAAAAATCATGCCACGTTCAAAGTCACTCAAATCCCCTTTCTCCCATACTGATGCTCGGTTTGAACTGCAGGAGATTCTCTTGACCATGGCTACATGCCTAAATGCACTGAGTTGCCGCCATGTGATGGCTGCTAGAAATTAAGTGTTCAACGAGCAGTTGGACAGGTGTACCTAATAAAGTGGCCGGTGAGTGTATATATGAATATAATATAGCAATATACATATATATATATAATATATAAATGACATAACATGTATGCTCCTAGGTATTCAGATTGAGCTAGGGATGAAAGTGAGGAAATTACACATAACTAGACAAAGTAGACATGAAAAAAGATGAGCATTTTTACAGCCACGTCATAGTTTTGTCAAGCACCATCAAATAAAGGTTTATTAACAATTATAATTAATTTATAATTTGCTGTGCTTTTTTGTGACACAATGGAGTATTGAGGCTGGGTGGAGAGGTGTTGCAGTGCGGTGTCAGCGCTTATGGAATCAGTTAGATGGGAATCTGTCATTTCATTAGATTTGCAACATTATTCATTACTATGTATTGACCCATGTAACTTGGTGAGACAGGTCACAAATAACATGTGTAGGCATGTATGCTACTCAGTGCCTTCCATGCACAATTGTTAAGATATACTGAAAAAGAAAAAAATAGAAATGGCATTTAAGATTACAAGATGCCGTACATCTCTACAGATTATTTTTTTTAACACGCACCTTTATTGAATCAATGAACACAATTGTCTGAATTTGAGTGTTTCATAATCCTGCCTACTAATGACTACAAATGAGTACACCAATTTAAATGTATGAAAAAAACTCAGTTGCCACAGCTATACAACATTGTTCAATGAAGAGCCCCTTCTTTTGTCTTTCTTTCTCTTTAAACCCTCTGCATGAGTGAAGAGGGTCCTCTACAAACGTCTGAGAAAGCCGCCAAAAATACTGGGTAAAAAAGATTGCTTTGTTCATTTCCCCCCCTCCTGCTTTCTCTGTTTCCCACTCTCCCCAAGGTTCTATTAGGAAATAGATCCCAGGTGTTCGATAAGCCTGTAGTGGACATGACAGCAGTGCAATCAAGTGTATAAATTTAATTGCAGGCTCATTTTGTGCCGTTTATTAGCCGTTTAGGGGCACATCGCTCCACTTGAACCTTGTTATTGCCAGACAGAACAGCTGTTTGGTTCCTTTTTAAATGTTTGTCTCATTGCATATTTTTGAAAAGTACATACTTAAATGCCAAATGCCGCTTATAAGAACTAGAAATTATATTACAAAATGCGTACATATATTTGATCATTCATTTTTTGAAATATGCTTTTTTTTATCATTTCTACCATTTCATGAGGAAACTAATTCAATTTGATTTGGCAACAAAAAAAAACGTAACTTATAGGCAATGTGATTTATATTGTTACTGGAAAACTAAAATGCATACTAAAACAACAATGTGTTTTGTGCACTAATTTGTCTAAATTTGATTTGCCTATTACATGCAATATAGAAGTAATTATAAAATGCAATATATTGCATGCAATATAATATTTTCAATTAAAAAAGCTGGACAACACATACACCATACTGTCTATGAAGAAACAGCTAAACCCACACAATTACAGGGAGAGAGTAAGTCTCTTTGCATAGCAGTGTGGCTTTTGCTGAACCGGGTTAGTCTGTCTCTCCATCTTTGCTGCAGGACGGTGCCACACACCGAGAGGCCTACAGATGTACTTGCTTTGGTTGAAACCTTCTTCTGGTTTGACACCCCATTAATAAAAAGCCTGGAGAAAGCTGTGTTAATTGTTACCATGCATTCGGCCACGGCATTCCTATAAATCACCCGACTAATTGCAACAAATTGTGGGCTGACATTAAGCTATGATTCCGAACGGGCAAATATTCATCAACATTGCAACTAGCCCCATAAAACACCGAGCCGGCCGTTTCCCAGGCCAAACACATATCTACCATCTAACTCCCCCATTATTTATGGATCTTTCTTGTCCTCAGCATTTAAGTGCTGCATGGTGAGTGAATGAGACGCCATCTTGTTTATTTATTATATCCCTGGATAAAGCCCAAGTAGTGGCAGTCAAATGACCAGTCACAGACCTTGTTCTCCATGTTACCCTTGAAGCCTGGTGTGTTGTCACACACACTCTATGCTGCCCTATATTGATTACAGTGTTGCCTGACATGACCGAATTACCTTGAAGCGTTTCTGTAAATGCAAGACTACTAAGAGTTAGATTGCAAAAAATGGAGCAGTACAAATGTGCTTTATCAGAATATATCTGACAGTTTCACAATCTTTAGAAATAATTAGCCTTAAATGAACTGTCATAAATGACAAAGGTCTATACTATTTCTAGTGTGGATCACTTGGTTTTTCAATGTTATTTACTGCCCGTCACCCCTACCAGGGTATGGGCCGCCAACAACAACAACAACAGCTCTCCAGAGTCCTCTGTCCTGGGCCATTTTCTCTAACTGGTTCCAGGTGTAGCCCATCTTGGTGGTGTCAGCGTCAAGGTCGCGTCGCCAGGTGTTTCTTGGCCGACCTCTCTCCCGTTTGCCTTGTGGGTTCCACCGCAGGAGGAACCCAAAATTGGTTATTTACCAAATGCTTATTACATAGAACGTGCTTGATGCGTCGCCAAGCAGTCATATGTCGGAGCATTTAACCTCCCGTGCAATGTTTATTTCATGCAGACAAAAGGCTAGTTAAATCTCTTTCTCTATGGTCTGACAGACACCATAACTGTCACAGCAGTGATCTACTTCACAGCCCAATGCATTACTACCACTAATGTTTCACTATCCTGCCAATTCACCCTGGTACTGTTCAAAACAGCTACAGTATGTGTCAAAACAGTGCATAATAGGCTGTACCCCAGGTGTGCATCAGCAGCTAAAGATGTAGCAGACAAAGGTCAGGATCTGATTTGATATGTGGGAGTTCACCGTGAATTTTGATGTGCACTGATCAACTCCACACCCCAACATGCACATAAATCAATCCTGCATCTAGAAAGAAGGTATACATGGGTGCACATAGTGCACGAGCGCATGTGTGGACATGCACACACATGCACAAATGGGCCTGTGCAGACTATAGTGCAATTAATCATAAATCTCTTACAGCATTATGTGAGCATGTTTTTATCCCCTCCGTTTCCCCTCTTACCTCTTTCCCCCTCGTGTATCCCTCTGTTTTAAATTGCTGAGATCCTAGCTGGCTTGAAAGCCCAGGCACTACCATAAAGGGGGGTGGGGGGGGCTGAAGAAGAGCGAGCAAAGAAATCCTTCCTTTTGACACTGTTAAACATTGACGTGCTTATTACCGTGTTCTCTGATTCAGCTGGATGTGTTCAAGGATCTTCTTGGCGGTGAAAAAGGTCAGCTGCTCTTAGTTGTGCTCAGCTAGAATACTAATACTGTCCTTATTCAAATGATCTGCTCCAGCGCTTATTAAATTGATGGCCCAGGCGCTCTAATTTAATAGTGTTGCAGTCCAGGAGAGGGACACAGCTGCAGTCACCGGTGAATTAGGTGCTTCTGAGGCAAAGTTCAAGCAGGAGCCCCCTTTTGCTTTTGGGATGCATTTTTTCCCAGCAAATTAGCAGTCAGTGGCAGTGTGCAATTAATTAGCTCAAACCAGGAAAAGCTTGTCATTTAATAAGGTGCTTTTTTTCCACTCACACCTCTCCCACACAGAAATATCTCTCTATCTTACCATATCTCATTCCCTCCCTCCCTTTTTTTGTCTGCCTGTTTCTCTCGTACTCCCTCCTCTCTTGGACTTCACTTTACATAAACAGAGGGAATTGATTCATTAAGTCGTGTGCTATTAATACCATTTAATGTATGTCTGGTTAAATGAAAGCTGTGGTTTGGATATTTTCTGTGGCGTCAGAGTTTGACAACCTCCGTCTGGGTAGGCTCAAGAGATTAAAGACCGGCCACTTGCTGATGATGTCATCCAATCAATAATTGTGATTGGAAGATAGATTTAACAGAGGTGAGTTTTGGCAGACTGAAACACAAGACATCTTCAGGTGCCTGTGTGTGTGTGCACATATTCAGGACCTTTGGTGTACATGTGTATATTTGTAAGTGAAACCATGCATTGTAGATTCTCTGTGTGCATATTATACCCATAAAGTGGCATTTTCTGTTTAATTGGACTACACTTTAAGAGCCTATAAATGGTATAAGATGTGATGTAGAATTGAGTGGATTGCAACCACATCCCAAAAAATGACATAAACTCTACAACATATTGCAGTTGCAGTTGATAAGAAGAGAAGAGTGCTGAGAAGAGTACAGACTTTTGTCAGCTTAACAGCTTTTTTTTTTAATCTCCGTTAAACTTAGTTTGACCTTCAGAGTAGAATGCATTTTTCACTTTTAATCCATACCTTATATCCTTTTAATATCATCTCCTAAAAGAACAACATTTATTCTATTGTCACTGACCGAGAGAGAGGGAGAGAATTACATTCATTGAATTATGGAAGAGGTTGATTGAAAATAAATTGTTCCAATAAAAATTTAGATTTTTAGCATGAATTTCTGCATGTTGTTGCAGTGCAAAGTAACGTAATTCATGATAGGGCTGCAGGATACGAGGAAAATATATCTTATTGCAAGGATTTTTATACTGCACTATTCCATATTGCGATTTCGATGAAATCCCTAGTCCACGATTTTACTTGTCAAGCAAACCCCAAAATAGAAAGGCTTATTGTGTGATTACAGCCTTACATCTAATATATGTATAACACAAGGATAATTTGATAATTAATGCTTACAATTTTATATAAAGAACATGTGACAAAATACAGGTTTTATGGATATGTGTCTGCATGTGTTTGTGTGCCTGTGTGTGTGTGTTTGGTTGTCTATCTCTGTGCATCTCGGTTTAAGATACTAACCAGTAGTACTGAAGCCCACAGAAATTCTTAACCTTGTAATACACAGATTTATTTGACTAATCAATTAGTTGATCTAATTAAATAATTTGTCAAATTGCCTCATCAGACTTATTGTCACCGGTGAATGCAGACACACAGGAGGATCTCTCAAAATGTAATAAATCAGCAGTGACGTAGTGCTTTCATGTTTATTAGTGAAAAAGAAGCCCTCAATGATATGCCAATGAATCACTAGATAAAGAATACACACACCTGTGCCATGTAGGATTTTTCATTTTTAAAAGTTGTGTGATTTGTCAAGACGGCAATAAAGAAATAGCAGGGGGCTGGCAACCAGGCAAGCATACACTGTATATTTTACCACACACACACACACACACACACACACACACACACACACACCACACAGTTAGACCTCTGTACCGATGTCCTATTTACAAGCTGAATGCTGAACATGGAGTATAGTAGGCCATAAAAAGGTGCTTGGGCCCTATCTGTGCTGACAGAGGTCTCTTTCTCCCTACACACTCACACACTCACAACTCACACACACACACACACACACACACACACACACGCAGCCTGGCCCGGTGCCTCCCCCCCTCAACTAATAGACTCTGGTGAAACCAGTCAGCATTGTTGTTCTCAGATTGATGTGACCTTGATGTCGTTTAGTGCAGTGATTTTTTAGTGCACTTATTTTGATGCATGTGGAAGTGAGTCTTAAAAGCCCCCCCACCCACCCACCCATACACACACACACCACACACACACACACCACACACACACACACACAACACACACAAACCCACACGAGGAGAGATAAAGATGGGAAAAACAGAGCTAGAAAGATGGAAGGAGAAAAAGTGAGGGAGATGGGAAGAAGAGCTATACTCCCGGGCAGATTACATAATACATCATTCACAAAACTTGTTGCCAATATGTCTTTTATACCCTTAAATTGCTGTTGCCATCCCAGGGCCCCCTCTGCGCTTTGACAAACACATCACAACACACACAAACATATTGTATTTCTCTCTCTGTACAGTTTGTGTACAGTTAGTGGAGTCTATCACAGGCCTCCTGGGACGCTACTGTGTGAGGAGAGGAGCTGGTGCCGAGGAGTACTGTACAGTATTGATGGAGCTGTGTTTCTGTTAGGCAGTGAAAACAAAGTCTCCCTGATGCACAGCGGAGTGTAGGGGGATCAATAGACGTGGAGCGCTTCATTTCCTCAGGCTTCTACTGAAGAAACACTCACTGATGTGTCACGGCTGCTGCAGTTGTTGCTTTGACATAGAGGAGAAACCAAACCATCAGGCTGTACTGTATGAGAAATGATTGAAAACACCACACACACCACACACACACACACACACACACACACACACACACACACACACACACACACACACACACACACAGTGGATGTGCACACACATTCACTGATAAGGCAAAGGTAAAAAAATAAAGTTCTGTCATATTTTGCTGCGTTGGAAAAAGAAACATGGACTAAGGGGGAAGGGTTTAACAGGCACACAGGATAGAAAGGCATGAGCTTGACTGATGGGGAAGGGTTTGGCCACCGCACAGGATGTAACAAGACATGTGACTCTGCTGGGGAAGCGTTTGGCTGGCGCATGGGATGACACAGGGCCAGAGCCTGGGGCAGCCAGGGAGAGCCCAGCTGTCACCTCAGTCAGCCCCTTCTCTGGGGGCAACTGTCAATCAGCAGCCGCTCATATCGTGCCGTCATTGAAGCTAATTGCTATTGTCAACCCGAGAGACCTAGAGGATGCTAATGCTAGTGCAATTGCCCTTTTAAAGAGAGAATACTGCCTCCAAACATGAGATTAAAAAAAAAAAAACGCAGGAGATCCAGAGAAGCAAATCAAAGGTGGTTCTGGTAGAGCATTGATAAGGCATTAGAAAAATTAAAGGCAGGATCACACACAATTACCTCAAACAGCATACATCTAGGCCCACAGAGCAAATTGGTAGACTTTAAGGGAATGTGGCCTAAGTGGAATCATTCAACAACACATAAATATGCATGCAGTTACACCATCCCTCTTACATACACATGCATGCACAAGCACACACTCACAGACAAGCCGGCACACGTATGCACGCGGCAATAGACCTAATGAAAATAAGATGGATGCTCTCTGAGAGACGGGTGGCTGTGTTATTAATTGCTGTCTGTCCCCTCCTACTGATAATGATGGGCTGTATCCTGGAGAATTTGCACAGAATAGATTTTATTTGGAAGGATTATTTATTGTCCTTCTCATTGGAGGGGTGGTGTGTTTAGAATAGTAAGGGTTTAAATAATGGCCCATGTGAGATAAGTCCTCATGTTAATTCCTCTTGCTCCTCTTCCTTCTCTGGCACCTTCTTAACCGCAATACTCCCATTACATAGCTTTATCCACGCAGCCAGTGAGACTTCAGATGGGATATTTACAGGTTCCTTTTTCATTTCTTGATTCAAAGGCAAATGGCAAAAAATATGTTGTCTGATATGTTGATAGGCATTATAAACAGTTCTCATAGATTTGTAATCTTCTGCCAATGGTTTTTATTGATATTCTAATCCATCATGACCCACTGCTGTTGCGCCAAGCGTCACTGCCCTTTCACGAGTGGACACGCAAATTTAGAGCAATTATTGCAATAAAGATTACCATTCTGTCTGCATGTAGAGCCAGTTGGCTGAAACAAAAGGACCATGTCACAGGGAAGACGTGAATTGAAAGAAAAAACACCCACGTGGGTGCAGGGGAGGTTGAGTCTGCTCACTCTCCTCTCTTTTGCTTCACGTCTCTCACTCTTTCACCCCCTTCATTTGTGGGAGTACAGAGGGACAGCATTATCATAACATAACACTGCCCCCCACCCCACACCCTCCCCCCTCCCATCTCATCACCCTCTCACAACCCATAAATCAGGATGCTGGTGTTATGGCGGCTGGAGGCGTGGTAGCTGTGGTGACATGGAGAATCCTGGTGTGGGTGTGAAATCACTTGACCCCCAGCATTAACCTTTCTGGAGTGAATGGCCACTGCTCTCCTCAGCAGGCTGGGAACAAAAGAAGCCTGGTATTGATTAAACTCCGCCGCGCGCACTTGATATTAAACACTGGCTTAGACGCCTGTGTTTCGTAAACTCCTCTTGGTCAACGCCGCTACTGCCTTTACCTCACTTGCAAATGCATAATACATACAAAATGTCTTAGAATACATACCTGTATTTATTCTATAGTCAGTCGTGATGCTCACATGGCCGAATTGACGACTCTCTGCAAACACACACACACACGCACTTATATAGACACAGTGGGTAAAAAACTATGGGGCTGATCATGGCTTTAGGCTGGGGTGCCAAAGGTCACGGAGAATGATGGAGAAAGCGAGAGCAGGGAAGGTCTAGGTCTCCGGGGTGATCAGTGTTTTGTCATCTGGAGCGGTGTTTACTTTTTCTCAGCACAGGTTCTCCTCCCCATCTCCTCGATCGATACTGTGCATCCACAAAGGCATACGAGCATGTGAGTCAGTCAACACTTACTGAGCTAAAGGCAATGGAGTTTGAACTCTCCCGGGCTGCAGTCATCATTCTATCACCTTTTCTTCCACTTTGTAGACTTTCTGCAGCGCGGGATGTAAAGGGCATGCACCGTAGGTGTTCAGCTGATTCCTGTGTAGGTAAATTACTTCACAAAAAGCTATATTAAACAACACTTTCTGCCATCTGTTGTAGTTATAAAAAGGCTAAAGTGTTTTTTAATAGACATTTTTGATTGGTTATACATTTTTCAGAAATTAGACAAAGGGCAGAAGTGGCATGTACTGTACACAAAACTTTTGAAGCTCTTTAAACAAGTACAGAGTGCATAGACAGAACAGTGAGTTCTGTCTGGATAACCCTTTTAGAGAGCTCTTCATTAGCTCTTTTATTCGTTAATTAACTACAATGCTTTCCATTCAAGTGACCATTTAATCAAATAATATTAAAGAGACAAAAACATCAGACTAGCAGAAATCAGAATAATCTGCCTGTTGTCATAACACTAATTATATTTTTGATTCTCCTATTTATCTTATTAACTGCGGATACCTAATAAATAATTATAACGAGAACACATGGACCTGTTAACAAATAAGTTGTCGTTTTGAACGCTACCATGCAAAAGGATTGGAATATAAACATTGTTAGTGGTAAAACAAAATTCCATAAGTTGTAGCAATGTTGCGTCTAAGTTATTTGCCACTTATGTCTGCTCGCCACAAATCAAGTGAGGTTTCAAGTATCGAGCCACACAGACATTTCCCATATTGGTGGTCAGGACTTGAACAATAAAATGCATTCAGCTCCTCAGGCAAGCTTCACTGGCCTTACAGGCGTACTTTCTCTAAGGCTGCCCTTTTGATTATAAATGGTCCATCACAGGTCTGTTAGTTCCTTTACTGTAGAGGCAATGCTAACTCTGCTACACCCACCTTAACCTCAGAGGCCGCTTTTCACAGGGAACGCCAGCATCTGTTCAAGGAAGTGCCTGTCTCGTTCAGGCCTAATTGTCGTTCCTCCATGAGAAGGCTGGTAAGTGAGAGCAGGAGGGGGGCTGTCACGTTCCCGTCACATCCCAATGGTCCGGTAAATAGAGCGTGTGAGTGTACCCCCACCACCTCCCCCAGTTACTGACGGACAAATAGCCCCCCATCCCTTCCCTCCTCTCCGTCCTCCCTTTCTCAGCCCCCCCCGCCTCCCCCCACAATACCACTCCAGCTTTCTCTCCCCTTATTTATCTCTACTCTGTCATGTTCTTCACACGAGTAGAAAATAATTAATTACTGCACCCAGTGATGATTTATGATATTACTGACATAATTAATGATACACATCAATTTTCCTGCTTAATTGAAGGGGGCTGCAGAGCCTATCCTGGCACCAAGAAAGGCCACTGCCCTGCGAACGTGAAAAAAAAAAGCCCTCCACACACACATACACCCCACCCTTAGGTTACTCCTTTTCCTCTTTTACCACTCTTTCTCCTTCCTTTTACCAGCCTCGCATTTATACTCAAGTGCTGCAGTGGCGTAGAGGTTTCATCTACGAGGCCTGTTCAGCAGAGAACTATAATTCTTGTCCATGTGTTCTAAATAAGCCTTAAGAACTGGACCGTTTTCACACATAGATATGCATTCATACATATCTTTGTCTTGTTAGGTACGCTCGTGGACTCCATAACGGCCACTCTGAATGTGTGTAGGTATACAGCGATATATGATTCATGAAGATGCGTGTGAGGCATATGTAATTTCAGCTCTACCCTCAGGACTAGAGACAACAAGGTAGTGCATGAATATTTGATTTGCGGGGAGAAAGTATAGGATCTATGCACAGCATTTTAAACAGACACCCTAGAATATTTATCTTGAAAATGTATACACTCAGGTTTACCAACATGCAAATATGTGTTTTTTAATTGTCTGTCCCTTGCATTGTGCCTATGAACATAATAAGCCATCCATATTATACGGTATATTTAGAAGAATGTTGTTTACAGTAAATCTAAGGGATTTTGTAGTTCATGTGTGTCAATCAGTAAGTTGCCATGTTAATTTGACATGAGACTAATTTGACATTAACTTTTTTGCTTAAATATTTACCAAAGCTATTTGTGTAATTGAATCTCAGGGTTCATTTGAAAAAAAGGTCACAACAGTTTTAAGCCTTGTTAACAAAAAGGAAAAAAAAACTTTTATTTTCCAGTTGATGACAAATACTCAAGTCAGCTACAATACATTAAAGAAAGAAACATTTTAAGTTTGTGCGTGTTTGTGTGTGTGTGTGTGTGTGCGTGTGCGCGCCCACGTGCGTAAATCGGAGAGAGTGACAGGGACCTCTTGCTGACCTCGAGCACAGTGAACTCTATTTGAGAGCTTCCCGGTGGCTCCACCAGCCTCCAGCTAAATGTGTGATCAGGTAGTTTCAAAAACTGCCTGACGGTGTCAACACACAGAATGTGGACAGGGGGTGCGGGGGGAGTTGCAGACTCAGATTAGTCTCCATAGCAACGGCAACGTATCCCTGTTTGTAGACAGACAAATTTTGCTACATGTGAAAATGATTGGCAGGTCTATTCCTCCACAGCTGACCCATAGAAATAAGCAAGTAAGCGTTATAATACCCAGCTGCATTGACAGGGTCTCCATACTTTTTAAAGTCCTCTTGTAAGCGCTTTTTTGCTTCCATTTGCATAAGAAACATGGCATGCTTATTGGAGGGACTTTGGGGTTGTTGGGGGGGCTTTCATATCTTTAGCTTGACGGCTTCTTTGTGATCAAGGGGATTGAGGGGAGGGAGTGTTGCCAGATGAGAATAACTTAATTTCCAAAGCTCCAAGATGAGAGAGAAGAGTTGAGGGTATAAGTTCATGATGAAGTCTCACTCGGGCAATAGTGAAGGAAGAAAAAAATAGTGTGTGTGTGTGTGTGTGTGTGTCTGTGTGTGTCTGTGTCTGTGTGCCTGTGTGTGTGTTTCGTCAACCCATGTATGATGTATGTGGTAAAGAGGCACAAGATTTTGCAGGAAGAAAAGTCAGTGTGTGCACCAAGTGGTCACAATTATGAACATCAAAACCCTGCTGACATTCATTAAGGCCGCATATTTTAGAACTAAAGTATGTGTCTTTGTCGAGTTCACTCCTGCTGAGATACTGTAAAAGGAAAGCATCCCGCTCCTGTAGCCAATATAAACTAAAAATACACTCACAGAGAGATAGAATAAGGGAGGGAAAACGCCAGTCCGTAGGATTGACCCTAATGTCAATAGTGACAATTTAGGCATGATATTAAATTAAACCAAAAAGCTTTATGTGTGTGAGCAACTGTTGATGCCAGCAAGGGTGCAAATGAGTGTTTAAGAAAGTTTTTATTTTTTGGTTAATAAATATATCTTTTTGTATTTTAAAATAGGAGAAGACCTTAGATTGTTATTCTACATTAAGGTTTACACTAAAATGATCTTGAATTGGTCGATTAATACTTGTTAAGAATAGTTTAAAATTTCCAATGTTCTTATCCACACACAGTATGTGAGTGAAATTAAAATGTGAGACATGTAGAGGCCTCGATGTAAGAAAATGTATTTCCTGCCAGCTCTTATTGATTGGACATAATTTCAATCAGTGTTCCAATCAAAAGGTCATATA
The DNA here is from genome assembly GCF_008692095.1 of Etheostoma spectabile. Taxonomy (NCBI): domain Eukaryota; kingdom Metazoa; phylum Chordata; class Actinopteri; order Perciformes; family Percidae; genus Etheostoma; species Etheostoma spectabile. The sequence continues at coordinate 26,907,908 of NC_045737.1, read as the reverse complement.
ATTAACACTAGGGGGCACCAGTGTTCCACACAACTCTGTATTTCCAGTGTGGAGATACCACTGGATTATGCTTTGATAAATGACAGACTTTTGATACCACAATGCATGTTCACAAGTGGAATTGCAAAGTTGCTGTTCAAATGTTTTTAATTAATTTTGAAGAGCCTTTTAGAATAATTCAAAATCACTCTGACACACTACATAAATTTACCTTGGCAGTACAGCAACTTCATCATTTTACTTTCAGAAGAAATGAATGGCGCAGAAGCTGGGGCCAAGGTAGACACAATGAAACACTAATGAAAACAATCAGCTGTTATCAGTGGTTAATATAATTCTTATTTTTGATCAACTGTGGAGAAATCAAAGTGAACAATTAACCAATCAAATTAAATTTGGCTTGAACATTAATATCTTTTCATGTGGTGATTTTGTCGGACAGAACTACTTGTTTATGCTTAATTTGGGAAACAGAAAACAATTTTTATATTTAAATAGTATTTCATTTGATTCAAGTTAATTTAGATTTTCTTTTAAATACTCACACATGCCTCAGTTTTACCTCTCAAAATAATGCTTCAAAAACTTATATTGTCTGCCAACATGATAATAAAGTCATTTAATTCGTGGGCCATAATGTGTAAATATTATATAACCTTAATTTCCAAGTTGTTTTTGAATACCTTACCAAAACAGCTAGATATATAATAGGTCAACAATTAATGTTTTATAATTAAAAGTTGTTCAATGGATTGAAATTTTAAAGCTAGTTTTTCAGTTTCTACCTTGCCTTTGTACTAGATCAATCAAATGAATAGCCTTTGGTTTCTATAACCATTTATTAGTTAAGTAAAAGAAGTAAGACTTTAAAATAAATATATGTATTTATAATTTACATTTATATAAAAAAATGCATTGCTTAAATTGTAAACTTTTTTTGCAAAATATGAGATTTATTCATTTCAACTTTATTTAAATGACCATTTAACCAAAGGCATGACTTAAACAACACAATGTCCAAGATGTAAATCATTTAGGGGTGTTTTTTTTTGTTTTTGTAATCGTTTTCAAATCTGATAAAATCATATAATTAAAAAAAAAAGGAGTAGGAAATAAATGCCAGGCCACTGTTTTCCTAGTGGTCCGCTTAGGACAGTGTTCCACTCTGTTTCCTTCGCTAAGTTTTTATAAATGTCTTCGTCATCCCAAATCGTCATTTCATCTCCATGCAAAATACTCCAGGGGCTTTTACTCTTTTTATTTATGAAGAATAATTGGTGTGCACACACACACACACACACACACACACACACACACACACACACACACACACCCCTCTCCAACTCCCTGAGTTATCATTGTTCAGTGGCTCTGGTCAGCATGTTGTCACCTGTATCCCATTTGAACCTTTTCCCCAGACACACAATCACACACATACCAAATCTCTCTCTCCCTCTTTCTCTCTCACACACACACACACACACACACACACACACACACACACACACACACACCACACACACACACACACACACACACACACCCACACACACACACACACAAACACACACCACACACACACACACACACACACACACACACACACACACACACACGTACCTTATCCTCCTCTCCACTCACCCGTCCTCCTCTCCTTTTCCACTATTTGTACCCCACAATTCCACAACTGGTGCTTCTATTGGTAAGACCTTGAGAATCACTGCTCTACACCTTTCTAGGCCATTCTGCATTTTTTGCTTTTCATACAATTTTCCTGATTTACAATAAATGGTGGTAGGTTTGTGAGGAGGAGAGTGCAGTACAGACAAGACATCTGCGTGAGTGAGGTTCCCTCGGGGGCTCGGGTCATGGGGCATCATAAGCCACACCCTTAATCGCCTCTACACACACCCACTGGATTCTGATTGGTTAACAGTGTGAGGCCAGGGGATGCCTAAATTGGCTTTCCTCACTTTCCCTTTGAACAGAGGATTTTGAATAATAGGCGAAATAAGCAGAGAAAATAAGTTATGAAAGCAACATAATCAAAAAATCTGTATTGAGGAAGTGCATTGTTAGTGTCCTCAGGTGTGAATTATGAAAATCAGGCTTTATCTGACGAAGTGGACAACACTGTATATTACATTTGATCAAATGACTTGGTATTCTGAGTAAAATGAAAACCACTGAGATGAGGTCAGACTAAGTACTTTAATAAAACACAAAACAAAAAACTAGTTTAACACAGAAGAAACAAAGCAAATTTGTGAGGTGAAATATTTTTTAAAGTTCCTTAATTTTTCTTTTCCCTAGTGTTAGAGTCAGGCCATGATGTGAGGACAAAGAGGAATTAAAGAGTGCAGTAGTTGTTCTGGGAGATATGTTGTTTAATTATTATTTTTGAATTCATTAGAATAACCAATACTTGAAAATGGCAAAAGAGGGAAGGCATGGACGGCTTTTTAATATTTGAATTTTGAAGTAATTCTTTTAAATTTAATTTACATCCCCTACACAGCTTGCACATATACATTTTTCCATTTGTTTTTCTAAGTGTTACTATAGGCTTAAATTACGGATTAAGAAAATATTTCTAGAAAGATTCAGTAAGGCTGTTGCTTGCATGTATTTGTGTGTGTGTGTGTGTGT
>NC_045737.1:26901923-26905249 GCF_008692095.1 Etheostoma spectabile | reverse complement strand
GTGTGTGTGTGTGTGTGTATATATGCAAGTGTGTGCGGGCTTCTGCATCCACAATGCGGCAGCCCTGCCCGTGCCATTGTTGGTTGGGGAGCGGGTACCCTGTCCCCATCATCTGGTTGTGACACCCGCTCTGTGGGACGTGGCAGCTCCCTTAGAAACCGGCAGAGTTCCAATCATCTACATGCCATAACCTTACGGCCGTCTTTGTCCACACCTCCGCCAAGATTCATTTGTGTCGCCCCAGCAGGTCTGACCGCTGAACAATTCCCGGGCGGAGCAGGAGGGAAATACATTTCACTGATTAAAGATATCTGGTGACTGTTCTACATGCTGTCAGCACACTGTTAGTGTTCCCCTACCCCCAACACCCCCTCCTCTTTCCCACTCACCTCATTTATGTCATCTCCTAGATTTCCCCCCCGCCCCCCTTGCACTCTTTTACTTTCTTCACCTCTCACCCTATCCCACCCAAGCATGCTGTAATTTGGCTAAATGGGTCTAAATAATCTGGTAAAGCTTATTAAACCCCATGCGTATTTTTTTCTTCTTCCTTGCTATTCTGGATTGATACAATAATGCAATTTGAAGAGAATGTACAATAAAGGAAATTTTAAAGAGAAATAGACAGAAATGGCAATAAAAGCTGAAGTGAAAAAAAGAAACTTGGCTTTGTTCTAAAAAAAAAAAAAAGGCAGGGGACAGTTGATGGAGGCCGCCTGCAGTCTACAGAGTAAAATACCTACTAATGTTGGATGGGTGAGGTGAAGAGAGAACAGGATGTGTATGCGTTATTATCAGTGTGTGTCTCATCTCAGTGGCTGTGTGGCCTGACCTTGGGCTTTTTACAGTATCCTCCTGCAGCGGCATCCCAGCCAGCTGTAAAATAAAATGGAGGACGGCACGCACACAGTAAATCAGAAATAGCTGGGCCACTGTGCACTGTATGTGTTTTAAGAGTCCCACACTGCAGTAAAAGGGCCTTGCAACAGGGGGTAGAGGTTGGGTGAGCAGTTCTGTGGAAGAGATATGGGGCATCTCTTTAAACTGTGATCAAATATCAGAGTTGACAAGTTACAAATGAGGTGCTCCTTGTCCCCCCCCCCTTTTTCTTTCTACTCTTTTCTTTCTTTGTTTCTTTTTTCTCTTTTTTTGCTTTCCCCCTGTCACAGTATACTCTACTTCACACAGCTTTGCATTTCAGAGTAGGGAAAGGCAGAACTGTGTATGACTATGGAGCTTTATTATTTGCCCATGTAGCACTTCTCCAGACCAGCAGGGGACAGTGTTACTTGACATGTAAATTGAGATGCTCAAACAAATATGTATGCACAATTAATTAAAGAAGAAACATTCTCTTCTTTGTTCTCTAATTTGTTGTTGACTTTGTTCACATTCAAGTTTTAGCCTATTTCACATTAGTTGTTTGACTGAACTGCCCTGCCTACGTTGGCATAAACACACAAATACAGAGTGGCCTATAACTTCAAATGACTTGATTGTTCCACTTTTTCTACTAGGTACTACACAGTATATGGGTCACATGTTTTGGAAGGTGGAGATGGAGGGGATGTGGGAATTGGCACATCTTTTTTTTTTGAACATTTTGCCCATTTCCATTTCAGGAGTCACCTCCAAACCCTAATTAACAGGGAAAGCCATCAAATCAAACTTTACCAATCCCAAAGGTGCCGTCGGCAGGCAACTGCCTGGCACAGACACTCCCGATGCCACTCTCTCGTGCCACCTTTTGCTCCACTGTTAACTCACTCACCAGTGTGCCAGTGCTTGTGTGTGTTAGGTTGTGTTGGGAGGAGCACAGGGGGCAAAGATCAGTAGGTATGACAAGTGCTGCTACTATTATGAAAGGGCAAAGATCTGGAGGCACCCAACCCTCCACAGGCTAATCATCCATGTGTGCATGTGGCTTTGTGTGTTGCAAATTTACAGTATGTGTATCTGCAGTAGCATGTTTATGTATTCATGCAGGTGGTGTTGTGTGGCTGTGCACTCTGTGAGTGCGTTTGTATGCACGCATGCACGTCACAGGCGACAAGCAAGTGTTAGATGTCAGTCGAGGTGAGGTACTGTGGAATACGGAGAGCAGCAGAGGGGTGCCCTGTGTGACACCAGTCCTGTAGACAAGGGTTAAGCAGGGAATAGGGAATAGTCCTGAGGTAATAGCGTGGGGGCGGAGGGTTGATGAAGGGTGAACAAAGGTGATGCAGTGTTTCACAGACACATCGCCCTGATATGCTTTGTTGGCTCATTTGATAGGAGCATGTGAGTGAAAGAGTGTGGCCTCGAGGGAAATTTAATAGCAGTCAACATCAGCCTTTACGCTATGAAAGTAAAAAATAGGGTAAATATACAAGGCTGTGAGAGCAGAATAATTCAACAATGTACTGGCATAGTTTGGGATGTGTATCTCTCGTTCTCTTAAGCCAATAGGACCAAGCTATTGGTAGCCTTTATTTCAGTTATCATTCAACCTGTGTCTATGTATGAAAGCTTCAATGTGCACATAGTCAGGGCACATTAAACGGGCAGACTCCAGGGTCTCCCCTCATTTTCTCATCCACTTTCATTTTCTTCTATTAGATTCATATCTGATATTTAGCTACAGAGCCACATTATGCTCTCTTCTCTCCAAGTCTAGGCAGAAACCAAAGGCTGTGTCTACCTCACGCTACAGACTACAGAGGTGACTTATTCCCATGTGTGAAGCAGTATTCTGAAAACCAGACAGTAGCTGATGGGCTCTGAACTTCCAATTCTGTGTCAGGGACCCAATGGCATCTAGAAAAGGGTACCAAGCAAACACTTGACCTTCCATTAATTGTCTCCTATGCATAACCACTTGTTAATTATTGGGAGAGCCAAAATGGCTTCCAAAGCTAGTTTGTAAAAGGTCACTTACCAGTGGGTAATGAACAGTCTCAGCGGCTCTTAAGTCTGCTGGTCTGCTGGTCTAGTAGACCGTCACAGGCTTAAGATGTATGGTGTTGTAATGTAGACGCTGCCTTTGAGTAGGAAGAGACGGAGGATGGTACTTTTGCCTTTCAAGTTTTATTTTTTTGTACCATTGTGAGGATTGTCTGCCAGTTAAAGTCAGAGTCATCGGGTTGAATATAAATTCCCTACAGACAGCCTATTCAACATTCATGCCAAATACCATCGTGTTAAAGTGGAATGAATGTAAGCCTATGGACGTGCGAGATTCCAATTAGTAACCTTGTGGTTCATAACTTTATTATACGCGCGAGCACACACACACACACAGACTCAGACACACACAGACTCAGACACACACACACACACACACACAC
>NC_045737.1:26876552-26901913 GCF_008692095.1 Etheostoma spectabile | reverse complement strand
ACACACACACACACACACACACACACACACGCACACATACCCCTCCCTCATCTCATTAGCCTCTGTCCCCATTCTCTTTATCTTTTCCACCTAGTCTGCATAAGGATAATATATACATTCTTTGTGGTGACAGTATTATCAGGAAGGGTCATCTTTCTTGCCTCTTCCACACAGTATAACGATAAGGACTTGTGTTATTTTAAAGAATCCTGTTCAAAGAGAGGATCAATAATACAATGATAAGGTGATTAAACAGAAAGGGTTTTATATGATGCACATTAACAGTTTTGTTCCTTTTTATCATCTTCTCATGAATGATAACAGTGTATTGCAGCTTATGAAAGCATCTTAATGGCAGCTTAGAAACAGTCAGTGAGGCTTCTTTATGTATTTCAGATTATTCTTAAATGTTTTCCCAGAGGTGGTGTTTTTTAGTCAGCCATTTTGTTTTGCATCTGGATATTACTTTTTTTTCTTTTGTCTCTACATTTTTATGGGTCTATCAGTTTGGCGAGTACTGCACAGTGATATTAAAATTTAAATTACAGTATGAACCTGAGCACAAAGGTCCGATCCCATATTGTGCTAACTCTCCACCTGATCCATCTCATGCCTGTCTTGACTTTGCATCGGGGTTATACGCAGATGCCTTGCATCACCACACATTTGATTGTTGGTTAGGAAAATGTGCTGCTTCCAACCTTGCAGGGGTCTGTAACCTTTCAGAGGGGTAAACATCAGAGCTATGCAATCTTGGCTGATGTGTAGTGGTATATTCTCAGCTCTTTCACTCTCCACCTCTTTTTCCTCTCTCTTTCTCTACCCCTTTTTTAATAGCTCCTGGTATTGTCTTGGTCCTTGCTGACAACAAAGGGGATAAATGCAATGCCTACTGTAAGTCCCTGTGGTTAGGCCTTGGACATGACACGTGTCAGCCTATGATAAATTGGCTGTGTGTCTGTTCAATTTCAAATGCAAAGCTCTAGAGAGGAAGAAGGAGAGAGAAAGAGAGTGAGGGAGAAAGAGAAAAGAACATGACGGAGAATGGGAGTGAGGGAGAGAGATGCCGGCATATTTCTGGCACAGGGGGAGAAGGATGCCTCCGATGCTGGATGTTAGTGTGTGGGGTACAGATAAGGCATTGCACAAGTTTGAGAACGGGATGCCCACGTCCCGGGGTTTGGGAGGTGAAATCTTGGCATCAGGACAGATGCAAGACAGTGGAGTAGCAGGGGGAGGGGGGGTGAAAGAAAGATGAGAGCGCTCTTTTCACAATGCTGATGAATCACTTTTTGCTGATGTATCCACAAGCAGAACTAACAAGTTAGCTTCACCTATTTGCCCACTCCCCTTCCATATTTGTGGGGCTGATTGGTCATTTCTTTATTTCTGTCCTTTAGTTTTGTCTTTTGCAGGCTGATTAAGCACATACTCAATTGTTTCACATACTTGAAAGTGAAACAACAAAGGGGGGGGGAGAAGTATGCAGTGCTTCCAGGAGATGCCTGGCTAATAATCTGCCTGTGCTAATCAGTGCAGCTGGGCCGGGAGAGTTGGCGCTCTGACACCAGGCATCCACGCAGAGCATTGGGAAAGAGGCAAGGATGCGAGCCAAATCCAGCGAATGGAGAAATAGCGCGAATGGAGAAAGCGGCTTCTATGTCTTGGGATGCCTGCTTGCTTGATGCCTCTATGGGAAAAAGGAAAGGATGGCACTTTCCTTTTTACAATTGGCCTGTGAGGTGACAAAGCCGATATTATGGTAATGTCAATCTAATCACAGAGAGAGATATCTCTTGAAAATCCTTGCGCTAGGATGGTCTTGTGGATATCTCAGGGTCTCCCAGTGTGCTCCCCCCCCCCCCCCCCCCCCCAAAAAGAAAAAAACCCCCCCACCCCCCCCACAACAAACCCCAAAAAAAAAACAAAAAAAAAACCCAAAACCCCCCAACCCCCCCCCCTCCCCCCCGCCCCCCCCCCCCCCCCAACCCCACAAAAAAACCCCCAACCAAAAAAAAAAACCCCCCCCCCCCCCCCCCCCCACCCCCCCCCCCCACCCTCACCCGGCCTCTCTCACTTTAAGACAATCTCTTTCTCTGGATAGGATGGCATATTTCTCCCGTTGCAGCAGTGGATCTTGAATAGCGTGATGCATCGCGGAACTACCATGTTTTTTATTAGCACAATGAGTTGATGACTTGGCACTGTTCTCTGTGTAGTTTTGTATAACTCCCCCCTTGAAACAGCTCATTTTAGTCATCTGTTTCTCAGTCTTTTTTCACTCAAACAGTCCTCTGATTTGACTCCCTGCTTCCGCCAGCAATCTTGATGCTCCATATTATGTAGCATGAGACTACCCCACCCGTACATGCCGTTTTGACCTTTAAATGTCATTTGCAGGTGTGTTGAGGCGGCTCACTGCTAATGCACACATTTGATAAGATGCTTATCTATCCCAGAATCCAAAAGGCCTGTGAGAAGGAACACTGGTGTGTATGCTGACATCCTTGCCAAACCGACCCTGCAGGAAAGCCAAAATCATCTTGATATTATAAATGTCTGCTGACCAATAAAAGAAAGGTGGAGAGAAAAGGAATGGGACAAAAGGGTAAACAGAAAGAAAGGTCCAAGGCATGCAAGACCCTGACTGTGCTGAGCCAGGAACTGTTTTTTTCCCTGTGATCTATCCACGGCTGAACTCTCTGACACCTCATCTGCCGTTCTGACGAGACGTCGCCGTGCCTTAATTGAAGTGGGTTTGTCTCATCCCTGCTCTCCCATGATCCTCTTCTCCATGGGTCAGTGAGAGGTGGGGGCAACCCCCTTGAGTACACAGCATTGGTGGGATTGCTATTTGTCTCCTACCGCCCCACTGAGAGGATGTTAGATTGAAGTTATTTTATGCTTGGCTTAACTCTCTCTTCCACTCTTCTGCATCGTATCTCCTGCTCTCCCCTATTCCTCCCTCTTTTTTTTTTTCGCTTTCCCGATCCCACCATTCTTAAAACCTCTCATGCAGCAAGAAGGGAGGAAGGCATCCGTTACAGTGTGAAACTACTGTGATTTTACGGAGGTCCTACAGTTGAATAGCTATACTTTTCCCAGTGGAACTAAATTCTCCTTGAAATGGATCCTTTTTTGTCTCAAAATGCATTGAATATGTTTTTAGTATGTGGAAGGATCCAAGGGTGTGGAAAAGTGCTTGGTTTAGGAGAGTCACCATACACAACAGTGATCCCCTTCCAACATCCTGTTTGTTATAATGGTTTGGGTTTGGGAAATAATCAATACAGTGTAGTATGGAAAAATAACATAAACTAAACTACTTTATTGTAGATTTTCTTTAGGGCTTTATTACATGGAATCGGATCGATGTATAAACTCCAGTACTTCCCAATACCGATACCAGCGTTTTAGGCAGAATTGAAGGCAACATCTCTCTGGTGAATGTATTTCTCCAGATTTGGGTGGCTGTGGCTCAGGTAGTACAGTGGTCGCCTACCTATCGGAGGGTTGGTGGTTCGATCCTTGGCCCTGCAGTCCCATGTTGAAGTGTCCTTGGGCAAGATACTAAATCCTGAACTGCTCCCTTGGTGTGCAAATGTGTGTGAATGTTTATCTGATGAGCAGTTTCTATCTCATTTAAGAGAAAGTTTTAGTTGTTAACGCTACAGTAAGCACTAGCACATCATGTGTTGAGTGTGTAGAGCCACAGTTTATACGTCTGTGTGTTGTATCCTGTGTGAGTGTGTCGTTGTTTATGTTTGTGTGCTTATGTGTGTGTGTTCTGGCGTCAAGCCTCTCTGTAGCTCTAAGTGTTGTGCGCATTAGGGTGATGAGGGTAATGATGTGCGAGGCAGTTGTGTTTTGTGCCAGGGCGACCCTGCGGCTCACACCCCATTCCCAGCCCAATGTGTTTCTGATTCTCTCCATCCCTCATCACCAGTCAGCTTCTTCTGACAGCAACCACATACATATGAAGTTCGCCCACACGCATGTCCACGCGCACATACACTCAGATACATAAAGACCGTATCTATACTTGCATTCATACATATGCAGTAAACACAGAACAAGCACAGCCACATCAAGGTATGCGTATACACATTTGACTTTTGTTTAAGCTACACAATGGAATTATCACTCCATCCAGCTACCTCTTCTTTCTACTCACATGCAGGCGCAGAGCAATATTCAACCTCATTCCATGGGTGAAATGGTAAGGTCATTGCATAAGTAGAAGGGAGCCTTGATTCACAATTTCGAGATGCAAACATGCGGGTAGACTTACATTCACACATATAGACACACTACCAAAAACCTGTCAGAAACATGCCTCTGCATATTGATTCCTCTGTTGTCAGTGCTATTAGAAAGAGGTCTGACATTCCCTGTGTTTCCCACCTACCACTGTGGGGGGCTGGCTGGGACAGAAAGGCAAATATATGACAAAACCCTCTTCAGCACGGCTTACCTTTATGGTTCACTGCTGTAATTGGCCTAGGGTGAACATACCCGCTCGACACTGGCAGTAATGTATTTGAGAAGATATTGAAAAAGCTGATGAGGGAGACACAAGATGTGTTGTAGAATACAAAAGTTAATAATGGTGAGGATTTTGACGAATGGATCTCCAAATGTATCCTGATATCGGTCTAAATTGCATTCTTTTGCTCACAATTTTTTGTGTTTTTAATTTAGACATTCTCTCATTGACTATGCAAGGTGCTTGTGCCATAGTAGGGAAGAGTTCACTTTGTGTGGAGGATAATGCATGCAGAAGAAGAACTGTTTGTACTGCATTGTGCTATGTTTACATAAATGTCCATGGATATATAGTCCACACGACACTACGAAACCTCCCGTTACCGTCATCACACAGACACACAGTGAATGTGTCTTAAAGAGTCATGAGCTCAACACTCATACAATGTGGTTTTGAGTACATACATATCATTTTATTGCTGCATAAATAACCCCCACACTGAGACATCTGAAAAGAGAGCATGATCCATACCAAAACATTAATCATCATTCATTGTATGTTAATAAATTCAGAATTTCTCCATTTACCATGCGGACGTCCACGCGTGTTGGAAATGCAACCTTTCCAGAGCTCATAAATCACACACAACTGAGTCATCTGACAAAGTACCCCAAACACAGGCTGAGGCGCCACCTCCCTAGGGCACAAACACGCGCCATCTAATGTGGCGGAATCAGAGCGGGGACCAGAGCTTTCTGACGCCTCTTGCTGATGCTCCGCTGCCAACCCCTACCAACAAGGAGCATTCGCTGCAACCTGGGAAAATAACAGGTAGAATCAGGGGGGATTGTGGGATGCCCCTCTCTGTCTCTGTCTCGCTCTTGCTAGTTTTTCTCTGTCTTTTTCCTCGCTGCCTCCAGGGGTTGAGGCCATGTGCATCACCAACAACACTTGCACAGGCTTGGCTGGTGATGCGTACAGTGGGGACCACCTGTCTTTGCCTTATAAGTCAGATTTAACCATTGAAACTTTAAACAGAGAGGGACTGTGAAAAGGTTACTTCCAGCACTTTCCGTTACCTGGCTGTGTGAAAATATGGAGTCCATTTTTAACATCTTCAACCAAAAAAAAAAGAGAAACAAAAATGGAAAGCATTTGACTAGGAGTGCAGTAGAGGTAGCGGCTAGCATTAGAGTATTAATGTTGCAACTTTATTCATAGTAGCTGTTTGTGGAGCACTTGTTTTACGCAGCAGAACTGGAACGTTTCTCAACCATAAAACTAAACAATAACAATACACCTATGCTTTAAACATGACAGATAATACATTTTTCTAGTTCTCCTTAGAACATAGATTTTAATAAAAGTAGTTTAGATGATTTTATTTAGTTTGTATTCTGCTGTCTTCCATTCAACGCAAATTGCTCCAATCTGGCAATTCCGAAAGATTACCAATGCAAGAAGGAAATCTGAGCAGATACAATGGCTTCTCCGCTCTATACCACAGCACAGATGAAGAGAAACAGATTTATCTGCAAACAACTTCAGAAGCCCTGTAATAATGGGTTCTATTCAGGTGTAAGGCTGTTATTTTTGCACGTACATGACGGATTAAATTATTTTTAGCCTGCGGGGAAAGGATCTCCATTGTTTTTCCTGTTTACACAGAATAATCATGTCTCTTTACCTTTTAGCAAAGTGGTCACATGATCTCTGTGCTGTGAACACTTGCTTTATTCATCAGATTAAAAGATTAAAGGCTTTGTGGTGAGGAAAAAGACACAAACAGCAGCCCAACGAAAACCATGATACTGTCGAAAAGGGTTTGAGTCGGTGCTACAGTTCTGGAGTTGTATACATTATAGAGAAGGCCCTCTGTAGTGCGATTAGGAAGATAATGCCATCACATGTTAATGACCGGAGTGTTTGCAGTGTGCAAAATGAGTGCCCTCTGATATGCAAAGCATTTCTGCTGAGAGTGTTGAATTGTCTGTATGTATGGAAATCCAGTGGAAATAGAGACGCTAGTCTGCGCAGTATAGAACAGACAGCATTATTTATCCCCTTTTCTGTCATTTTCTCCTTTTTACCCCCCTTTGGGTCTCTGGATTCTTTCCCATCTCTCCTCTGTTGCCCGGGCCCATCCCTGGCTCCCTGGAGACTTTGGGACGAGTGGTTATTTCTGACTCTGGAAAATGGTCGTGACTAATTGATTCGACATCTGATGGAACGTCTGTAACGTCTCTTTTCCCTCCGCTGCTCAAGCCTTGCCACTTGCTCAGATGAGCAGGAACCATTAATGTATTGTGCATATATTTATGTACTGTACGGCTGTGTTTGATATGAGAAATGTGTTTATGCCAGCACTGTCTGCGCTCCTCTGTAAACCCAACGTAGTGTTGTCCCTGGTAATCTCAATTATTACTGGACTGTTTGATGTCATCCTTAGAGAACAGAAATTCTGTATACCAGTGCATTCCCATTGGTCTCATAACAATGGATTATATGGCTAACACTCAAAATACTCCCACTTACGTATCTGTTAGATCGCTTTGTATTGTTTTTACATGTTTTTAAGATGTTGCACCACATAAACACAATTGATCCCAGAGGTGCTTTACTGTAGGAATGCATCTAATTCACCTATTGAAGTTTAGTCTTCTCTCTTTTTCTCCGCCTCTCATCTCCCCCACTCTCTTCCTCTCCTCTGGTCCTCTATCTTTGTCTTTGTGGTGGGGTTTTGGGTAGAGTCCAGAGACCTAATGAGGCGGTTCTGATGGGCCAAGTCCCACAGGTCTTAAAGCTGTAGCAGGCCACTGTTGATGCCCCACTCCAAAGTACCTAATTGATCTAATCATTTAGCCGATTGGTCATCAGTCTCTGGCGGGCACACATGGGATGAACAATGACAAGTGTTTAGTGGCTGCAGGCCGGTTTCCTGTCTCTAACTATAATAGGCTGGAGGTAGATAGGGCTGTGTGTGGTTGTTTGTGTATGCATAGATACCTGTTTTTGAATTGTTTGTGCACCCAAGGTGCTGCAGAAGCAACCTGCTGAAATGCCTTTGCGAATAAAAAGTTTCAGTCGTCTTTGCTCTTCCAAAATTTCTGTTTGTGAGATTGATTTTTCAGGAAATTGTGATACCTAGAGTATAAAGTTTTTGTTAAAGCCCACAGGGAGGGGATAATGTTTTGCATGTCATTTTAGTGAACAGTGTAAAGTATATTTCAAAGAAGTACCCTTCATTTACAACTTTAAAGGTCTACAAAGCAAGGCGCTATGGAACTTCCTTTATGTGGAAGACACATTCAGTATATTGTCTGGATGTGGAGAAGGCCACTAGGGAATGATCAAGTGTGCATCCCATCGACCCGCATCCTCTTCCCCATTACCCTGACATTTCATCCCCACATTTAATTCCAGGCCTTTCTAAAGAGCAGGTAATAGTGCAGAGGGGTACAGGGACCCAGAATTAAGCAGTTTTACACCGAAGGGTAATTTGGTGTGATAAATGTGCCGTCGCTAGTAACTAATAATACATATTTTAAGTAGCAGCGGCGCGGCTCCGCGGACCAGTAAAGGAAGCATCATTATTAATGTGGGAGGCGCTGCGTGTTTTAGTCAGGGTTACGGCACCAAGGTCAGAGCTACGTTTCACTGAATTAAAAGCCATTTTGAGCTATGGCACTCCTAATCAACTCAGACCTAAAGGTGCATAGCTCAGTTATAATGAGGCACCAATGAATTTAAATAAACAGCAAGATCTAGTGATTTATAAAGGCAATGTGCTATCCTTATAGCTCGTTAGCCATGACGGATACTCTTTATTCTCTGGGCCTCTTTACCCACAGGACCCTGAGCTTTTAACCAAGTAATGTCTGCCTCCATTGTCAGCGGATACACATTCGGAGCAGGACACTTATCCCCGTCATTATGAAAAGTGGAGACACAATACAAGTGTAATGGTAATGTATGCCATCCAAATAGGTGATTTTTCTCCTCCCCTCCCTCCCTTTTTTCGCCGATGTAAAAACTACCCCAGAGTTTTAGGCCTATGAATTCATCATCATATTTTCACAAAGGGGTTTTCATATATCCTGAAAGGAAGCCTAATCCTTGATAGTAGAAATGTTTTGCATTTAAAGGGGCACTTTTGGTCTGGGAATTGATGGTGATTTTTTTTGGGGGGGAGGGGGCTGTAGAGAAAGGAAAGTTCTAGTTTTGAGAGTGATCACTTATATGAATTATAATATTTTTTGAGTGAAAAGAGTCAGTGGCTTATTTCAACTACTTTACTTTGAAATAATGGAAACTTCTACAGTCAATGTGCCACCATTATTATGCTGATTAGGAACTTTCTAGAATAATGATGTTTGATACTCAGATTCTCCCTCCCCTACATTTTAGGAAATACTTCTTAAACAGTTTGCTGTCTGTTAGCAAGGGTAACTTTTCTCCTAATTTTTTTTTTATCTATTCCAAGATTGATTTGGCCTGGTGCAATTACAGGTATTGCTTATGGTTTTGCATTTCTTAATCTAATTACCCTGGGAGTGTTGTTAGTACTTCAGCTGGGGCCAGACGGGGCAGTGAGGCGTGCACATGTAGCCGCCTCTGACCGCCCCCCTGCCGCTCCTGTTGGGCCATGCCGGGGCATTAGTCACTTCATCAGGTTCTTTGTTGCCCGCCTTTCTTTTGTGTTGCCCTTGTAGGACATTGCAAGTAAAACCATGGCTACAGCCTCCTCACATCTTGATACAGCTTATTCAGGGGACTTTTTGAGAAATCAGTGGCTTGGGACGGGATTTCTTTTTTTTTGTCAAGCTCCGGATTCAGGATGTGTTTCCCTCTCATTAGTTACAGCTCAATCAGCTCACCTCATGTTAAGAATGAGTGGTTTTCATCACTGCACATTTTTTATGGCATCTATTTAATTACAGCGAGACTTAATTTTAACTAGCCTACTACACGGTAAAGACTAGTATTCTACCACTGAGTGTAATCGGTTCTCTCGTGCATGAGCAGGTACCGTATCCGGATACGCACTTCACTTTTCTTTGTATGTGGCAATATCTGAGGCCACTCTCAATTCAAATTGACATCAAACATTTTCGTTTTCCAAAAGTGTTGACTCACCTCCAAAATACACTTGTTTGATTTCCCATGTGAACATACACAGTGACACCCATAGCGTTCACCATTCAGAGACGCACTCACTCAGCCTCTCACCATGCTCCACACTTTTCAGAGTAATTTTCACTCCTGACACAACGGCTCTGCTTACCTGCCAATTTCTGTCTCGGCTCCTGAACGGGTGATTTGTAAAGCCATGTTCACCTCAACACTCGAAGTGAGCTTGCCAGGTGTTTGAGCTGTCAGTACGTTCTGTGTTCACAAACTTGCCGAAGGGAAAGTAATAGCCATACTCCAGCCAGTTGACTCAGCCAATAGAGTTGCTATTGCAGTAATAGTGGAATACATATGGTCATTACTTTGGATTTGTAACTTGCAACAACAGAAGCTGTAAAGTATTATTTCATGAAGCCATTTTACATTTGTTGGAAGTAGGTATGGGCTGGTATACGATTCTGACAGTATGATAACCCTTAGCAAAAAATATCACGGTTTCACAGTATTGCGGTATTGCAATTGTAGCTGTAAAATTGTCTTCTTTTTTTTTTATGTTGTCCTTGAACACACTGTATTTTATTTTTAAACACATGTATGGATTACTGAACTGTCCTTTTTGTCCTTGAAGACCTCTAAAAAAAACCAGCTCATGCCTTAGGAACGGTATGACAGAACATTTTTTTGTAGTTTTGAACTGTGACTTTTTCAAACCTTGGTACACCTTGAAACCGGTAACAGGCCCATGCCTACTTGGAAGTAGTAGTAATTTCTTGTATTACTTGTTCTGTAAGACATTACTTGCATATGTGGAAAAACACTGTATTTGATAAAGTTACTGATGTCTTCAAATAAGGCTTTGCAAGTAATTGAATTTTGGATCTCTGGGTCCTAACTATCACAAAAACAGAGTCATCTTATTATGTCCTGTGTTCTGAAGGGGAATTCAAAAATTTTAAAAACAGAAAAGTATTAAAGTGCTCATAGTATGCAAATTTTCGGGTTCATATGTGTATTTAGAGGTTATATCAAAATAGGTTAACATGGTTTAATTTTCGTAATTATAATATTTTTGTTGTACTACACATTGCTGCAACTCCTCTTTTCACCCTGTGTGTTGAGCTCTGTTTTAGCCAAGTGAGGGATCTCCCTTCTGTTCCGTCTTTGTTGCGAGTCACACATGTGCAATAAGTACTGTTAGTTTGTCAGTTGCAGAGTATGAGGGCGTGCCACGCTAGCAGCTAGGAGAGCATTTTAACGTGTGTTACAAAATGGCGCACGTTTGTCACGGAAATAATAGCTGGACTACAAATAGAGCTGTTTGGAGCAGTTTGTGAACAGTTTTTTCTGTCGGAGATGGTAAGTCCCTTTGGGGTGGACTTTGATATATAGCACAATAATGGAAAAGCCCAAAAGCATAATATGAACACTTTAAAAGAAATGTCGCAATTCAAGTTGTTTTCACTGTTGATCTGTTGAACAGTTTTTCTTGTTCATCAGTAAATGCAACATCTTTCCAAAAGTCAATGAGTAACCGTGTTTCAACTTATGAATATATGAACTTAATATTGACCAGAATAGTTGTGGTTATAATTTTTTTCCATAATCGAGCAGCCCCATCTTCAAATGTCACGTGACAGGCTGACTGGGAATTTGTGTGATCTAAAAATATACCCATCCTTTTACTACCTGTATGTATACTTCATATACCTCTTGCTTTTTGGGGTTTTGTGGTTACGCTCCCTGCTTCCTCTCACCATGGTTTATAAACAAGCTGTAGTTGTTTTTTGGGGCTGGAGGTCGTTGATTTGTCTGCCTCTCCCTGTAGATTACTGAGGTCACCACGGCCCGGAAGCATCAAGCTCGGAAAATGAGAAGCCCCGCTCGGCTCTCCCGCTGGCGACCGGGAGCACCCCTTGCCCGCGCCCGCCCTGATGATTAATGCCACCCCCGTCCAGCCACAAACCTTTCTGCCTCAGATAATGCCAGGCAGCAAGCGCGTCTGACACTTTTAATGTATAATTAAGTAGAAAAAGGCAGCACTGGCTATGCAAATTTTTTAAAATGATAAATGACGCTCTACAGCAGCAGGGATTGATTTGGTGTAAATGAAACTAATTAAGGAAATGTCAAACATAATTAATAAAACAGGTTTAAGCTGCAAAACATTGTCAATTGAATGAATGAGGAGGCATTGGCTCCCATTGTTCAGGCTTTATTTAGGTCTTGTGTTTAGCTTGTTCCCTGCTCCAGAATGCTCTCTCCCCTCCTCACTCCCTCCACCACCAATTCCCTGAGAGGGGGAAAATAAATTTGCTTGTCTCTCTGCTGACTGTAGAAATTAATTGCTGAAATCTTGTCCCATCCAAGTGTTACATTCACACGCAGGACATTAACATAACTAATTTGAAAGAGCTCAAATGACTGCATAATGGAGCTCCGTCACCATGCATGACAGTCGCTGGTCATACCAAATTAGCTTGGTTTTATAATTGAAAAATGTTCCCCCCCTTTCTAATTTTTACACAATTTCCCTCCTTTTTCTTCATCGACTTTCGTCTCTTCCTTGCTCCTCTTCCTTCCGTGGTGTCTTTCCTTTCCGTTCCGTTTTCTTGATAAGAACAAAGGTTTTATAATTTACAAAAAGAGTGCTTGACCTATAATTAGAGGAGTGAGAGGAGAGGAGGGGGAGTGCCAAGTGGTGGCGGCAGAATCAGATCCTTAGTCCTGGTAATGATGCTGGAGACCTTGTGGCCCCAGGGGAGGCAGAAGAATAATGGGATTGGCTATTTTTATTGGGGAGCAAAGCAATTGGCCACCAGCCGCTGGGATGCTGGTGCCCGGGTATGGTGCAGAGCAGCAGGGGCTAGCAAGGGGCTAGTGGGGGGCAAAGGAGGGTGAACACTCAACCTGCCACACTGCCAGTTCTCAGCCATGCCCATCAGTTCTGTACGTCAGCCTGATGCACCGCTGTCGGCCCCTGTGCCCCCGCGCCAGCCGCTGCCCTTGCCGCAAAAAAAAAGAGACAACTGGGTGGGTGGATGACTGGGTTGGAGGGGGGTAGAAACATCTGCCACTCCGAGGATAACAGAGGACTCAAAGATACAAAGTGAGAGGGGTATCACATTGAAGTGATGGATCTGGATACTAAGATAAATACCCAATAATAACCACATATAAAAACTACGAAGAACTGGAGCAAATAATACTTGCAAAGTTATTCTTAGCCTTTGTTTGAACCTAATTGCATAAAACAATTTCCATGTGTCAGGATGCTAATCAGTCTACAGTAAACTTTGCAGCAGCTAATTGGAGTTTTATGTCCCACCCATTTGGCACGTCTGTAATATAAAACAAAAACTAAATCTTAAGCTTTAAATGATATTTATTATTGTGTACTGTTTGGCCCAAGCCTGGTGCTAACACAGATATTCTTAATAATGTGCCTGTGTGCAGAGTATTGCAGCAGACCTACCGCTGCCAATATTTTTGTTCTTTGCTTCTAAGCACCGCTATTTATCATACTCCCACACAACAATTCTCAAGAGTTAAAGCAGCAAAAGAAAACAAAAACAAGAAAACAAAAAGTACAAGAACAAAAGAAAACAAAAAAATACAAAACAAGATAATAAAACTCTGGAACACTCACTGTCTTTATTCCCATTGCATTTTCATTCTCATCTTTATTTCATTATTCCAGTGAGAGTTATTATGCTTGTAAAAGTAAACTTAAGTCCCGGACTCCTGTGCACTTTCTGCATTCTTTATGCATGACAGTAACAGCTCTACAACCGCCATAGCCCTACAGTGAGCCACAGAGCTGAGCTGTTTTTTGCAGCAATGCCATATGCTTTACGCATGTATTTAAGGATTTATGGGTTTTCAAAGCATGGTGCTTTCATGGATATAGCCTACTTTTATTAAAGTATTTAAGTTTCTTATTATTCCTGTGGTCAGAGAACCTGTACATAGTTTGGTAGTTAGCAGTAGTTCATAATGAGTGTAGTTGGTTCAGTGAGCTGTACCTTCAGGAGCACTTAAAAGTTTATAAGATAACAGCGTATTGCAAGTAGTGTTTTTGTCTTTCTGGTGCCAAAGCTTGAGCTGGACTCAGTTTCTTGTGTTTATTGCTTGGTCTTGTTTTGTAGTAAAGAAAACCAAAGCTGACTGCAGCATAGGCCTGCACGATTAATCGTTATACAATTGTGATCTTGATTTAATTTTTTTAATAATTTTGATTTAAAAGAGAAAAAGTGATGCATCTGGATACTAAGAAAAAAAATAGAATTAAAAAAAATAAATATTTTTTTTAATGACTTTAATTCTCATTTAATTTTACGAGCCAACTGCATCACAAACGCTACTAGTTTTCTTCTGTGAGCTTTAAACATAGACTGTATAAAATAGGTTTTAAAGCGCTCCCGAGCGCTGCAATGCTCTCCCTTCTCTTGATTGAGGCCTCTGTGTTTACAGGCTTGTGGTTATGTACAATGTGCTAAAGGTGCCAAAACAAATCTGTGTTTTGTCATTGTCAAAGAAATCATGGTAGAGAATTGTGATATCAATTCTAAGCAAAAACAAAACGTGATTCATATTTTTCACTGAATCGTGCAGGCATACTGCAGCAGGCTGTACTTACAGTAGTTCACGCATGCTTTGCGCACTGAGCCAACATAGTCTTACACTCCATGGAATTAACCCTTGTGTTATCCTCTATGGTCAAAATTGAAAAAAAATCAACATATTTTTGTGTGTTTGTCACTTAATTTGCTGCTTTTTGAAACCTTGTTTTTAATTTTGATACCATTTTTCTCCTTCTCCTTCGTTGACTTTCTCTTCTTCCTTTTGACGTAGTTGTCACTTATTTTGCTGCTGTCTGAAATGTTTTTTATTGCTTTATCAACAGGTTTTTTTCTTGACATTTTGGAACACTTTTTGACGTTCTTGGTGCTTGTTTTTTTTTAACTACCACCAGTACAGTATATACAACACTAACACTGACTCATTACCTCTAGTTTACACTTATTTTGGGGGATTTGTGGTTAATAAACCTTATTTATATGCAGGAATTATGAATTATTGTGACTAATAATAAGATCAGAGGATGTTTATGGATAACCACAGACAGTTTGTGGATCATTTTTTGGATAACCGCAGACTGTCAGTTTAGTCAGGATAGTGCTATAAAATTGAATAAAAACACCCAAAAGTCATTTAAAGTAGTGAGCTGATTATTTATTTATTTCACTTGTGAAGAGCGTTTTAAGGAACCATCTGGGTTATTTTTGGGCAATCAGTTTGAAAGAAACCTAAATTTCTGTTATAAAATGGAGGAGTCTGGGCATCCAGATAGCGCAGTGGTCTGTGCGGATGCCCATGTACAGAGGCTTGCTCCTCGGCGCGGCGGGCCCAGGTTCGAATCCGGCCTGTGGCCCCTTTGCCGCATGTCGCTCCCCCCTCTCTCTCTCCCCCTTTCACACATACTTACATCTGTCCTGTCCAAATAAAGGGAATAAAAACCCCCAAAAAATATAACATAAAATGGAGGAGTCTGAATTACACGTAATAGTAACAGGTATTGTTAATGGAGCAGCTTACAGATAGAAAAAAGTTTTGACAGTGGTGTGACGACAGCTTTATGTAAAGTTTTCAAATATGTGTATATCTGTATGTATGTATAAATGCAGATGTATTTCAAACATGCAAGTTAATTGACCTCTAAAGAACTTAGTATTTTCTTTCTTGTAATTAACAAAGCGTTGCTCTGCAACCATCTAAGTGTTGCATTGTTATTCCAATGATAACATCTAGTATAAATCACTCGAAACATGCTATACTAATCAGTGACCTGTTTTGCACATTCTCCCTAAAGTTTCCAAGTGGTAGTTCACCTTTAATGTTATTTCCCTTCACACATTTTGCTACAACTCTTTCGAACAACCCAACCCTTAAAATGCCAAAGGTCACGAGTCAAACATATGCAGCACGAAATACAATTTATTACCACCGCATTTGCCTGATAATTTTTCTCTTTTGACAAGCTTAGGTAAATCATATAGCCTACTCTATAATGTATGAGTACTCGGCTGGCTTGATGAGTAAAGTCCGATACTATTGGCTGCTACCCCTGTGGCGTTTGAGTTCCCATAAGACCAATAAGGCATGTCTGTATTCCAACATGACTGGAATCACTGCACGAACAGGTAGTAGTTCCAGGTATTTATAGAAACCATATGCAAATGGATTGGTGGATCATGTTGGATTGTTAGAGCAGAGAGGTGACAGTTGTACTCTGTACATGTACATAGAAGGAGAAATATATAGGCTTCGTTTAGACACGTCTAATCAGTTAGGATGGCCTCCTCTCTTCATTTCATTTGAATATATTCAGCTCGGACTCAGTCTAAGGAAGTGTCTCTCCCATCCCATTTATATTATTCCTTCCTGCTGAAGGCTCATTATTTTACAGCAGGGTGTGTGAGAGGTGGCCCCAGTCTCTGAACTCTCTGTCGAGGCTGTATTAATCAAACTTCACACAGTGGGGAAGGGTCCACCCACTGACGCGACACTGCTCACTCTATACTTGAGGACAAAAGGGAAAACACGCAGCCTGAGCTTTTACAGTGAAACATCTAGAGCTTTTGAAGATCACCACTTTTAATTGTCCACAACAGCAACCCCCACACCCTTTTAAAGATTGTCTCAATGAGACTCCATGCTTAGAAAGTATTGCACAGCATTGCTCATCCATTTCAATCAATATGTCTCATGTTAAAATCGTCCTCTTCTTTTTCTCCGCAGTGGACAACAAGATCTTTGCATGGGGGAATGGCACTAGTGGACAGTAAGTGAATTTCAGAAGTAAAAATATGTAAATGAGCATGGGAAGAGTGCTTATCCCCCCAATTCTTGGTACGTGTATTGCAGCACTGTACAGACTTTCATTGCCCTCTCTTTACTTTAGGAGACTACTAAGTCCTAAAAAGTTCACCAATCCTTGGTCAGTTTTGTTTTGCCCCATGGTCATTGAAATGCCTGATTATCTTCTGACAATAGACTGTACATCTGTATATTAAACTGCAGAAAGACACTGGCAGATAGACAAGCAAACACACAGACATAGTTATACACAAAGATAAGTTATTTTCCTCCTGATGAGCTTCCTTGTTAAAACTTCAACAGCCAGAAGCCCGTCTGGCTGTAATGACATCTAAGGGCCTTGGGGCTGCAGTGATTCAGTGGCCCTCAAGTACTTAAACAGAAGCCCTGCAGACCTCTGAGAAATACATAAAAGAAACAAAGGCATCACTTCTCACACTCTCATCATATCCCATTGTCCCTCATTCTCCTTCTCTTTCTCTCCATCTCTCTGTCTGTCTCATTCTATCTCTTCTCTCATGATGCCTTGACCCCTCTAAGCAGGTCGAGGCTTTCTAGTGGGGAGCTTATAGTTAGAGGAACCTATAGTTGGAGCTCCACAACACCCACTTGCAGAGCAAAGGGTGAACATCTCTGTTACACAACTGGCACTCTGATATCTGAAAACTCCTCGGCTCTCCTGTTTGTCTCACTGGAGGCGAGAGAGTAGAAGAGTACGAGGGAGCTGTGTAAATTTAAACTGGCAAACTTTCTGATGGAAATAGCAGTGACCCCAGAGTGGTCTTGTCTTGAGTTGAAGCATTGTTGTAATCAATACAGGCTCTCGTGGGGATGGCGGGCGAGGACCTTTCGTTCCCCGTTTGTGGAAATAATGGAGAAGACTGTTTGTTATTTTTCCCAGACATGCCGCAAACTAGCAGATATGGCCGGGGCATTGCAGGTTATGACGCTGGCTCAGGGAAACAAATACAAAGAGGGGCATTTTATCAAGAAGCAAACAGCAGAGCTCTGTTTGAAGCTGCTGGGAGCTCACGGGTCACAGGGGTGCTGGGGCTGCGTTTGACCAGCTCATCTTGAAAAGGGGTCTTGGATGTTCTTTGTTCACTCACACTAGGGACATAGATACAGAAACACAACTCAGCCAAGGCCTATGTAAAGTCATCTGTACAGCTACAAATTGAGTTAGGCTCAGTTATTATTTCTTCCCTAGGAACGTAAAACTCACCTCACTGAAATATGCCTTTTAGAGACATTCTATACAGTATACGACTCTTGTCTGTATGGAGAAAACATATCAGAAAGACAACTTTCTTTTTACTTGTTAGTTAATGATCAATTGATGTTTCATTTTAACTATTTTTTCTAGTTTTCAATGAGTTTGCTTTGAATTATTAATTTTGTCAAACACTGCCACTTTCATGACATGATACCACTGAAAGTTGATAGGAAATATTTGCAAATTATTACCAGGTTCTATAATTTGACATTAACCTTATTATATCCTTTACATTATAGAGAAGAAAGTGTCCAACTTCAATTCTTTTGTCTGCTTTTTTAAGGCTGGGTGACGGTGAGAAGGCAGTAAAGGACCAGCCAGTCGAGGTGAAGTTGCCACAGGAACTGAACGTTGAAGGAAGCAAGGCAGATGTGGATGTCGTCAACATTGTTGGTGTGGCCTGTGGAAGCAGACACTCCTTCATATGGACTGAAACTGGGCGGGCCTACAGTTTTGGGAACAACTTCTATGCCCAACTAGGCTATGACATCCAGAGGCTTGACTTCAAAGACCACCAGGTATGAGGATAATGGTGTGTTTACAGTGATGACCAAAATCAATACTAGATACAAGATTAATACTGGTACCTTCTGAATATCTGACAGGCTTTGACTTTGAGTTAACACTCTTCACACAACATAGTCTATATTCACGACGTTCCAATTCCGCCGGATGTCACTCTTTTCAGCTGTCTGTTTTCGGATGTTCCATCACCTTCCAATTTCTTTGTGTTGTAATTTTAAACTCCGGTCAATTTTATGAGGATTATGGTCAACTGCTCTTAAAATCTCTGCTGGTTAAATGGAGACAGCTAGCTAGACTATCTGTCCAATCTGAGTTGTCTGTTGCATGACTAAAACATCTTTTGACCCATAAGAAGTTCCTTCCCGAGGCTATTTTGCGGCGGCACCGCGGCTCCACACAATTGCGATTGGTTTAAAGAAATGCCAACAAACAAGAGCACCTTTTTCTACCATCCCAGTATGCTCTGTGGACTAGCCAGACCCTCCTCTGGGGTGCCGTGGAGAAAGGTCTGGCAATGTGACGCAACACACAAAACAAACAAAAATGTGGACTCATCACATGAAAACCAATGGGATTTTGTAATGTCCCTGAAAACATCTACATAGTCTTTACAGTACAATATCATTAGTTTTTTAATTTATTGTAATGAGAGAGAGAGAGAGAGAAAGAGAGAGAGAGACAGAGAGAGAGACAGAGAGAGAGACAGAGAGCAATGGTGGCACTGTGAAGGATACCTCGAGGGCCTGGATGGCTCTTTGCTGGTTGTGTCTCTATCTCTGTCCTTACATGGCTTACCATACAGTAGCATGCTGCTGAACCATGCAAACCCTAAATTAAGTGCTGTGGAATTGAAATTGGCTCTCTTGTGAAGTGTTCCACTTGCATTGGAGCTTAATTTTGCCTACTCATATCATTTCATTCAGTCCCTCAGTCCCTCTTTTGCTCGCTGCAGCCCATCGCTCCCTCTTCCTTCGCATGCAAAACAAGCCCATTTAATGTGACAGTGTCTAGGTGAATGATTGCCACTCAACACTTGATATATGGGTATGTGCTTCTGTGCGCATGTGTACTGGATATATTATATTTCCGACACATTTTCCCAGTCTCTTGCAGTGACATTAGTGCATTGTTATACATTACATCTTTCAGTTTTTTTACACCCACACACTGTAATGGATGGATTTAAAAGGGGGAGAGGCTATGTGGCAGGTTATTTCAGTCCGTTCTCTCTCATTTGGTCAAAATATTGTTCTCCTGTGCTAGAGTCAGTAAGGAGAATCTCACTAAGAAAGTCATTTAAAACTGCTACTAACCTGTTTAGTAGGTCAATAATTTCTAATTTGACCTTTTTTATAATCTTAACTACCCACAGACGGTCAACTTAAACAGAAGTAATATCAACCATACTTTTTTGCCTTACTACCACAGTGAAGTGTACTGTTTTTTGTAATCAGTTTAATGTTTTTGATTTTAGCGGTAACATAATACGCATTCCCAGATGATAGACCTAAGGGGCGGGGGCGGGGGCGGCAGAAAGTACCCAGCCACCTGGCAGCAGTATTGGGGCCAAACCTCTCACCTATCCTCCCTGATAAAGGCCACTCCACTGGGATCTGCATGACTGCACCCAGGCCTCACCTCTTTCTGCTAAAGAAAGGATACTGAAGGGAGGAGGGGCAGAGAATGAGACCTGGTTATATGTGTATCCCAAAGTCACCATTTCCTCTTATTCTAGCCATACCAGTGGCCTCTGATTGCCCCAGGTGGAGGCCCAAACCTGGCCCCCTCACCTGTATACCACCAAACTCCATCTTCTTTCATCATTGCCCCCTCTCTGTTCATTTTTTTTCAGTAGGTCCAGAAAAGTTGCTCAACCTCCAGCTATCCCCCTAGACTCCATACTATACGATACTGGCTATTGTTGCAAAGAATCTGTAGGTTAGAACTGCCGGCTTCACCCCTAAGGCTCCATTTCTCTTTAGCGTCTGAAATGGAGTGGTAGGAGACTGCTGAGATCTGGGAAACACTATATTCTGTTCTTTATTGGCCCAGTGATAAGGTGTTGGGATTCTGCTCACACCTGTGAGCCCATTGTTCAGGCCCGCTATGGCATTTCACCTGCAACAGGCAAGGTTAGACAGAGCTCCTATTTAATGGTTTGATTGACATTATTTTAATGGCACACCGTGGGGAGCTATATGTCTGTGAATGGAAATGAAAGTTAATCTTTTTTTTTTTTTACTCTCATGTCTCTGCTCCCCGCCCCCCTCTCTCTCCCCTCCTTAGGACAATGACATTGTCATTTTCTCAGGGTTTTGAGGGATGTGTTTGTATGCAGATAGGAAAGTGCCTCTTTAGTTCTCCATGTCCTGCCTTATATAAACATTTTGATAAGAATTATCAATCACTGGCTAAGTTATTGCGGAAGCTATGGTAGATTCAAGCAAGTCTGTCCCTATACATACACATACCACAAGGTCTCATTCTACCTGTATACATAACATAGCTCAGTCTCTAAGTAGGCTAACACCTCCTAGCTAAAAATCTACCACCCATTGTCTGTATTTCTACAAAACTAACAAAAAGCGACCGTGGGAGCATGAAAATAAACTCTGTTCCTGAGTGTGACACGTGTGCAGCTTGAGCTTGGCACGGCATTCATGTTCAGCCTGGCTGAGCACAACTTGTTTGAATGTCATATTTATCCCAGTGTTTTGTCAGAAAATTAACTTCCTGTGAGTTTGCGGCAGAGCCGAGCATATGGCCACAGCTCTCTGGAGATGACAGCCTAGCGGAGCGGGAGCTCGCCGGTGCCGCTGCCCTGCTCTGGCGGCAGATGCTCCGGGCTTCTCCGCGATTAAGTGGAGATCATCACTGTTTTCTTTGAGCACCGCTGTGCCTTGTACTCTGAAGTGTTCCGTTAATCACTGCCTGCCTCCCTGCCTTTTCCACACAAGCTGCCAAAGCACTCATTAAGTTTGAATCTCCCTCTCACCACTCGCTTGCTCACCATGCTGGATACATTGCTTTGACGCAATCTTAGCGGCCCCCTTTTCTGTGAGAACAAAATGGTTTGTTACACCTGTTTGCTAGAAGGTCCATAAAATCCACAACATTCTTTGTACGCTTGTTCTCTAGCCCTCTTCTGCTGTTCATTCATTTTTAAGGCATCCAGTACATACTGTAAAATAAGTGTTACTCTTTGTGTTGTGGAATGTTTTCTCTCCTGTGTATGTTGATGTAGTCTGTATTTGAGTTTCTCCCCAAGCACTAAGATGCTGCCTTGTTTCTGTACAGGCTTGTGTGTGTGTGTGTGTGTGTGTGTGTGTGTGTGTGTGTGTGTGTGTGTGTTTATATGAACATTAAGGTATCAGAATCCAGCTATAATATAGAACACAACTATGGTCAAAGAGGAACAAAAAAAAGATAGAAAGTGACACTTTGTTACCACTCTAGCCCCCCCCCCCTCCCCCACCACCCCAGCGTCACACATCCGGTTGTGTTGTGTATATCTCCTACACAAGCAAGCATCCATTGTTATCGTTAAACATTGTGACACGCTTTAACCCTGATTGATCTTGATCTCCATCACAAATAATAATGTGATTACAGGCTTTTCTCAGCTTCCGTCTTCACAGCAGGGGAAAATAACATTAGATATTTCCTTTCATGTTAATCGCCTTGCTTGGAAGTATACCTCGGTGCACCAATAGGCCTCAGTAATGCCTTCTTTCTTCTTAAAAAAAAACATCCAAAATAACCTATTTGCAGCACACCCACACACACGTTGCTTAGCTCTGTAACACCGTTATTCTGCACCCATCAAAGCCTAGCATGCTTGTCCTGGTGCAGCGATCGTTCCCCCACAATAGCGGGATGGCATTACTGTGCCTTTGAAAGCATTTGCATGGCAAAGCAATTGCACGCACCTTCTAAATAAAAGAATTGATCCTGTTCATCGTAGGTTGGATTTCCTGGATAAAGCTGAGGGAATGGATCGCAGCGCCATCTCACATCGATATACACACCCTGTTTCCTCATCCTTACGTTGACTTTGCAATAACTGTCTGCTTCTTAATCTTGTCTGTCAGGCTGTCGGGCAGACACACAAAAACGTATGTGGTTCTCTCTGCTGCATTGGTTACTTGGCAGACATGCTGATTAGTGCCAGTTTGCCTCTTTTTCAATATGTAGATACCCAGATAGAAAGCTGGCCCTATTTATTGAGTCCAAGTACCAAAATAGAAATTGCTGTTCTCAATCAATTATGAAGAAATTGGTTTGCATTGTTGGAAGAGGTTGATTAGTGACTTTTTGAAGAGGCTCATGAAATGACTTTCAAATCGGGCCGAGTTGACAGACAGCTGGTTCCATAATAATTTTACAGTGTAAGGTCAGCAATAAAGAATATTGATGTTGTTATAGTACATACTGTACAAGTGCCATGCATTTGTATCTTCTGGGCATGCACATTGTTATTCAAAGTAATAAACGTTTATCTCATCTACTCAAATCAAATCTATTCACAACTGTACAAATTGCCGCTGTGCTCTTGGCAAGGTACAGCTAATTTTTCGACGAAGAAATTCCTTGTCAGGAGCAGCCAAGGGAGAAGGTGTCAGTTTGATAGCACATGTACACTAACGGCTGTGCGGGAGCATAAGCGTTTGCTGCGCTTCGGTGGTGGCGCGTTTGATTGTAACACTGACCACCGGTGATGCCAACCCTGTTGTCCTCATCTGAGCTTCCTCTTGAGACTTGAACATGGACGTCCCTCCCCCACATCTCACTTCAGACTGAGAGAGAGAGCGAGAGAGAGAGATATCTCTGTATAGTATGTACTTCTATCATTTGTCTATTGTTACACCACAGTCACAAGCTATGCAGTACGTGGAAACTCAGTGTGGGTGTACAGCGACCTAAACTACTATACCCATCTCCCCTAGGGGCACCTCAAAGGATGCTTGTTCTGTTCCTTCTCTCTGGCCCTGGGCTCTGCTGAAAAATGAGAGGCAAGTGAGAAACTGGGAAAAGAAGGAACAGGAGGAGGTAGTCTCAGCTGTGTAGGAAGGCTAACCTGCACCTCTGGAGATCATGCGTCTTTACAAAAGTGCCAAGGCAAACCTTTCTTTCTGACTTGGCCACAGTGTTGAAATAGTTTAATATTAAGACCTTTGCTGCACTCTGGAACTCACTATAGCCACTCTTCATTGTTTGCAATTCCTTTTACAATTAGATGCTATGCAAAATTTGCACCTAAAATATGCATTCTTATCTCAGTGTGAATGAGAGAATATGGTGTTTGTGAACTTGTTTTAGTTTGAATCATATGTCCTACTGTTTCCTAATACGCCCCTAGTGTATGTAATGCTGAAAGCAAATTTATTACACGTCAATAATTCTGTACATTTCCTTCTGGAAAACTAATGCTCATAATAGGATTTTGTCAATGTGATTTGAATAATGATGATCTCAACACATCCCATTTTAGGCTACTTAACTAAATAGAATATTACTGATTGCAACACTTATCCATGGTTGGGGTTTTGGTAACCTTCTTTTCTGTTTCTTGCCAACAGCCAATTTTCTCTCAATTAAAGCATGATATTAGCACTCAGTAGGGCATAAACAGAAACAACCGTACACTACTGAATATCATGCCTTGATTATGAGCTTAAGAGTGGGTGTACAGATGAATTCAGTTTCTATACTCCTATTAAAGTGCTGGTGTTTTTTATGTGTGTGCATGTGTGAGAAAGGGAGAGGCAATCACTGCCTGGATGTGCAGGAGTGGCTGTCTATGTAACAATATAGCTGCAGGAAAAGCTGGAAGTTATCCGCTATATCCTCTTAAAACTTCTGGAAAGGGAGGGCAGGAGGAAAAGAGACAAAAGTCACAGGTATAGTGGGAAGAAAAACTGTATTATTACATTGAGATCCAGTCAGTGGTGAAGCCAGTTGGCCAAAGTTAGCAGGAAGCTGTCCTAGTAAATGGCAGCAGCTGCTCGCAGTTCGAGAGAGCATGTCCCAGTCAGAGGAGAAAAGCGATGGCATCTACATTAATACTACCTTAATGGCCCATCTGGCACTCCGTAGGGTCCCTGGCTGCGCCACCGACTCATAGGCGTTTGACAGGCAGTCTCCAGCGCACCAGACGCGCATGGCATGCCAAATGGCGGGGAGACGCCTCCGTGGCGCACAGATCTGTCAAACTCTCTCTGACGCTGTAGTCACACAGGCAAGGGAAGTTAAAGCAAGTTTTCACACGTGATTGGTTCTTGACATAGATGGGGGGGGGGGCATTAGGAGAATGACTGGCTTGTCTATCGTTCACATATGTGCACACTCACAAGGCACACACGCACACACACTTCTTCAAACATACACACACACTCTCCATACTAGATGCTAAATTGCCATGACCAGATTAAACCTCAATGAGAAAGCCAGGTTAAGATTAGCCAGTGGTGGATTCACTCTGCTCTGATGGCAAATGGAGATAACAAACATTATTGTTGCTGCGAGTCACAGCCTCTCTCTGTAAACAAATACTGGAACAAATTGCTTCATTGGAAGAAATTGTGGAAGGTCTTATCAAAACACCACAGGGGTTTCTAGCTATAATTGGCGTAATTGGTTGACAGAGCAGACTGCAGTCCATGATGTGGCACAGCGATGCACTTTATGGGAACTGAGTGATCATGGCTTTAGGTCTGTAGATTGCCCCCTTAGATGTTTAAAGATACTGAGCAAGAAGTGCATTAATTAATACGCAAACAATGGACACTAGAGTTTGACGGTATCAAATTTTTAGACCGTCAAACCTCCTCCCTATTTCAACGCGGTATATGGTATTACCCTGACTAATTAAAAATGACGATGGAAGGCTCAGACGGCGTCACCAAACTGTTGGCTTGTGTCTACACCGTTCAGAAACTGAATACAAAACACTGATACCGAAACTCCTCTCCCTTCTCATTAGGTCGGAACCCCAAATGCTGCCAAACTGCAGAAGTCGTGCTCTTCTTTGAGAACAGGTCACTCGGTGCGCAACTTGCCATCGCCCCC
>NC_045737.1:26874736-26876542 GCF_008692095.1 Etheostoma spectabile | reverse complement strand
CCCCCCCCTTTTTTTATGTCATCATTCTTTAAATCATTGCGAGATCCAGAAGATGCTTTATTTTAATCAATTATACAGTCATTAAGAATTTTCCTGGTTTAAATGGGAGCAATGCAGTTTTGGCCATTTTATTGCTGTTTTCTTGCTTTTTGCTTGCAGGTTTCTCTTTAGAGCTCCCCCTGCACCTTCAGAATAGATATTTGGCAGCTCCTGTTTGTGTCTGACTTCTCAGTCTGCTGTTTCCTCTTTCTCTGTTCCTCCGGCAATGCTTTCCTGAGTTTCTGTTTCTTTTTTGCCGGCTCAGCCATGACGATAGTGTGAATAACTCCATCACTACCTTGTTAGCTGGTTCCTGAATGTATGCAATTTGTTACATCAAGACCTGATATCACGCGATACTTCCTGACGCTGAGTTCAGCGACTCGCCGGCCGAAAGTTGCAAGGGTGGTTTTTCAGTTCACAGGCGCTAGGAGGGAGCGAGACAACCACCATTCAGAAGTCATATTACCATTCCAGTGACTCCGAAGCTTTTCAGTTAAGGAAAAGTAAGCAAAAAAACTGCAAAGTTCCCCTTTAAAATCAGACTGTTTCCTTGTGTCAGCATCTTTGTGAACTAATAACATTCTGTGCACAGGGTTAAGGAGAAACTTTAGCCAGTGGATGATCTCATCCAAGTTCCTACTCTGCCCTATGTGCTTGGCCTTTTCATCGGCCCCTGTTGAGCTACACAATACTGGCACAGTGGAGGTTTTTCTCAGAGCAGGTCACATTCTGCAGTACCCACCAGCACAGATCACAGTCCCAGAAGTCTGTATCGCACTGCTGCTGGGAAACTGTGGCTTCTTTCTGATGAGTAAAGTACACACAAAAGTACAGCAAGAGTACTTTAAAACATTTGCTACTGTTCTTTCTCTCACACTTTTTCTTAAGGACATTTTGAGAGATAGCAGCAGTTCAAAAATGGAACGGAAGGTTCTTTAGAAAATGCATTTCAAATGGCTTATCCAGTAGGTAGCCCCAGAGGACACCTCAGGGATAAACCTTGGCAAGAAAGGAAGATAGAGGGAAAAAAAGTGAAATTGGAAAGAAGACACAGCCGTGACTAAAACAGTAGAAATATATAGAGAAAAGGTATCCTCTTAACCCGCCGACGCCTCTTCAGTGGAATCACAGTGCTCCATATCAGTATTCATTTTCTGAATATTCTGCTGTGTTCTTTGTTTAGTAAAAAAAGTCTCGATCCGCTGTTGTCTCTTGCCCCAGACAGTCTCAAATGTAGACAGTGGGTGCAGATGATTTCTAAATGACTCACCACTGGCATTTCAGTGTTGTTCTTTCATGTTTGGTGTTAATGGTGTGGCTGTGGAGTGATGTGCATGATAAAAAAAAAATAGGTTTACTGTTTTATTTTGAACTAAACAAAACACAAAACTGGTGAAATTGATGCCAAGATTTGTGTGCAAGAAGGTGAAAGGAGAGACATATAGAGATGAGGGCTGAAAGGAAAGAGAACAGGGATGAAAAATAGGAATCAGCAAAATAGGTTTGGGGGGAATTGAGAAGAGAGACGAGCAGGAAGAACTCTTCAACTTTCACTTTTGTTCCCAGATGTGTTGTAGGCAAGATGTAGCCTTTGAAGAGCTTGTGGCAAAACAGGCAATACATGAATACACACACCATCTCCACGTTCCCTCTTTCTCATATACTTCCGCTTGTCCTGTCTCCCTCTTTCAAACTCTCTCCACATCTCCCTCTCTTTATCTTTCTCCCTGGGCATCTCCTTTCCTTAGTGGCAAGCCCAGCTTG
>NC_045737.1:26866615-26874726 GCF_008692095.1 Etheostoma spectabile | reverse complement strand
GTGTTTCTGTGCTTCTGTGAGTGAACATTCACTGTCTCCTTCGGCAGGCAGCTGTCCCTGCTCAGCACGCTAACACACACATACTCCACTTACCCATGCCTCCTTCTGCTAACTTTGATGACTTATACTTTTTATATATACTATCGGTCAAAGGTTTGGGGTCACTTACAAAATTCTATTCAACTCAACTATAGACAGAATACCAGCTGATCTGAGTGGGTGGGTGATCTCACAGTAAGAGACTTTTGAACTGTAATGTCATAATCTTCACGGAAACATGGTTAAACAGCGGAATACCGGACAATGCTTTCGAGCTAGCGGGACTTCACACATTCCGGGCGGATAGAACACTAGATGGCTCCGGCAAGACCAGAGGTGTGTCTGTGCATTTACATTAACAAAGCTTGGTGCACAAACTCTGCTATTGTTGGGAGACATTGTTCAGCTAACCTGAGTTTTCTCATGGTTAAATGTAGACCGTTCTATCACCACGGGAGTTCACTTGTACGATTATCACTGCAGCCTATATTCCCCCGGACGCTGACGCCAAGTTTGCTATGAAAGAACTTCACGCAGCCATAGTAAACAACAGACCGTTCACCCGGAAGCTGCTTTATTGTCGCTGGTGATTTTAATCATTCAACTTGAAGTCAGTGCTACCAAAATTTCACCAGCATGTTTTTGTCACACCAAGGAAACAAAACTTTAGACCAGTTTACACAAACATGGCTGGAGCCTACGTCGCGACACCCCTCCCCCCACCTGGGACGTCAGATCACCTTTCTTTGTTCCTCACCCCCAATATGCACCTCTCATCAACCGCGTGAACCATCAGTGAAGACCATCAAGGTTGTGGCCTGCAGAGCAGATTCATCACTTCAGGAAAGGTTTCTACACACAGACTGGAGTACGTTTGCTACTCAAGCCACCAGTGGCTCTCACACGGACATTGACTGCTACACCTCCTCTGTACTGGATTATATTAACACCACCATAGACACTGTTACAACCCAGAAGCAGATCACCACATACCCAAATCAGAAGCCATGGATGAACAGGAAAGTGCGACTCCTATTGAAGACACGCAATACTGCCTTCAGATCAGGAGACGCACAGGCCTATAGCACATCCAGGGCAAATCTGAAAAGGGGCATCAAAGAGGCCAAGCACTGCTACAAGCTGAAGATAGAGGGACACTTCTCCAACGCTGATCCTCGACGCATGTGGCAGGGCATTCAGGCCATCAGTGACTATAAACCCACTCACTCCACCCCCGTAGCCACTGATGTCAACTTCCTGAACGAGCTTAATGACTTTTATGCTCGCTTTGAAAGAGACAACAGAGAAACTGCCACCAAGCTCAAACCCTCAGCTGACCACCCCCCCATCACACTCTCCTCCACAGATGTCTGCAAGGCACTGAGCAGGATCAGCACGCACAAGGCTGCTGGACCGGATAACATCCCTGGACGCGTACTCAGGGCATGTGCGGAGCAGCTCGCTGGAGTTTTTACAGACATCTTCAACCTGTCTCTTGCCCAAGCTGCTGTACCAACATGCTTTAAATGCACGTCCATTGTGCCAGTGCCAAAACACTCCAGCCCGAAGTGCCTTAACGACTACCGCCCTGTAGCACTCACACCCATCGTAATGAAGTGCTTTGAGCGGCTGGTCCTGGCACACCTAAAGGACTCGCTACCATCAACATTGGACTCACACCAGTTCGCCTACCGTAGCAATAGGAGCACAGAGGATGCGGTTTCCATGGCACTGCACTCTGTGCTCACACATCTGGACAATAAGAACACTTATGCACGAATACTGTTTGTTGACTTCAGCTCAGCATTCAACACTGTCATCCCGGCTAAGTTAATAGCCAAACTTGGAGACCTGGGCATCAACACCTCCACGTGCAATTGGATTTTGGACTTTCTTACCAACAGACCCCAGAATGTTCGATCAGGCTCCAACTGCTCCACGTCCATCACACTCAACACTGGTGTACCACAGGGCTGTGTGCTGAGCCCGTTTCTCTACTCCCTCTTCCCTCCGACTGCAAGCCTGTGTACAATCTAATTCCATCATCAAGTTTGCGGACGACACTACGGTGATTGGTCTCACACAACAACATGAACTGCCTACGGGAAGAGATCCAGCACCTGGCCACATGGTGCACTGAAAATAACCAGCTCCTCAACACCACAAAACCAAGGAGCTCATCGTGGACTTCAGAAAGGAGCCTAGAGGCACGCACGACACCATCCACATCGATGGAATGGCTGTTGAGCGTGTCTCCAGTTTCAAGTTTCTGGGGATCCACATCTCGGCGGACATGTCCTGGTCAACCAACACCTCCTGCCTGGTCAAGAAGGCTCACCAGCGCCTCTTCTTCCTGAGGACACTGAGGAAGAATCAGCTTTCCTCAACTATCCTGGTGAACTTCTATCGCTGTGCAATAGAAAGCATCCTGACAAACTGTGCAACAGTGTGGTATGGGAGCTGTTCTGTTGCAGAGCGCAAGGCACTGCAGCGGGTGGTGAAAACCGCCCAGCGCATCACCGGGACTCCACTGCCCGCCATCGAGCACATCCAGAGGAAACGCTGTCTGCACCGAGCTCGCAGCATCCTGAAGGACTCCTCTCACCCAGCCCACAGACTGTTTTCTCTCCTGCCCTCCGGCAGGCGTTTCAGGGTCCTCCGGACCAGGACCAGCAGACTAAAGAACAGTTTTTTCCCCAGAGCTGTCTCTTTATTGAACTCTAATCCTCATTGATCCCACTCCCCTCATATACTGACAGACTCTCCTCTCCCTCCTCACACCTGCCTCCATTTTGTTATCTGCAATATTATAATGTTCATCTGCACTGCTGACTGTTACTATAGTAACGACTGTTTACATCTGCATCTTTTGCACTACTTACCTTTTTGCACTACTTACATTTCATTTGCACTGCTGACTGTTTATTTATTTACAGTACCAATTGTTTACATTTACATCCGCACTACCGTACTTTAACTGTAATATGCAATTACTTTCCACCGCACTTTAATTCGGATAGTTTCTGCCCAAACTTTACCTTATTTCATTAGTATATTATGCTGTTTGCACATATCTGTAAAAAATTTGCAATTATAGTAATATCCACCAAATCCTAGCTGTAAATCTTGCTCACAATACCTGTATCTATTTTTGTATTCATAGGACAAACCCATCTGTAAAACTCTGTTTATAATAGTATTCTTTCTATATTATTCATTACATATCCATGTCTTGCACTTACGGAACCATTGTATACCTGCACTTACTGCTATTGCACTTCTGGTTAGACCCAAACTGCATTTCGTTGCCTTGTACCTGTACATGTGTAATGACAATAAAGTTGAATCTAATCTAATCTAATCTAATCTAATCTTTAATGCAATATCTACATTGCCCATTATCAGAAACCGTTCACACAATGTTCCAAAGGCCCATTTTGTTTACTAATCTAAAATCATAAAAAAAAAAATAACTGAGAAAACACTGAGAACCCTTTTGCAATTATGTAAGCACATAATGTAATCTGAAAACTGCTGCCCTGGATAAAAAAACTAAAAAAACATGCAACTGATCTCAGCTGGTACTCCATCTATAATGGAATGCAATGGAAATTTCTACGTCACCTCAAACTTTTGACCGGTAGTATACATTTACATATGTGATCAAAATGGATCATGTACAGCTTTAAAATACACCTCTGTTGTTAGTTGAACTTGAGATTTATTTTCAGCAATACTAAAAGAGGAAAGGAATTCACAGCTCTTTTATGTGCAATCCACTTTAAAGCCACTAGAGGGAGCTTTTATTATTGCTGTGGTCCCTCATGCCAGGAATCTGTTTTAGAGTCATGTTGCTCCAGCAAGGAGGTACCATTTTTTTAAATGTCCCCTATTTTTGTCCCTAAACGCGATCAACTGTCCTGCATTGTGGAGATCACAGCCTCTTACCTGGACAAGAGACAAGGACACACATTGGTATTAAGTGTGTGCTTTCTTTCAAACTAATACAATAATTGCTTCTCATGTGTTTGTGTTTTAGCGCAGATATCCAGTTTTGTGAGTCTGTTTGTGCACGTGCAGAGGTGATAATTCTACAGTGGCTCAGAAGCTTCAGCAGGGTGTATAATGACAATAACAGAGAGCATGCCTAGGCATGCTTTCAATCCGCTCCCCAAATGTAATGAGTCTGGGCAGAAGGCTGGTCATCCCAACTTGATCAAAAACGGGAGGAAATCTGCAAATGATTTATTATGTCCTGTGGAGATTCATCAGTTACACATGTCAAAATGATGCTGAGCTGAAAATTAAAAGGCATCTTTCGTCACCATTATTTTCCTAATATAGACGGAAAGTGGGAGCTGCAAAGCATTTCAGTCAGGACAGTAGAGGAAAACAGTTTTAGCTGCTTCAGTTTAGCGTATATGTCGTTTTATTTGATCTCATTCCATCTGTATACATTTGGTCTTTTCCTCAAAAATAACGAGTCACTTGTACAATAATAGTAATTTAAATAAGAAATATCACGCTTTGTGACGCTTTGTTTCTAAATTTCTTTTCAAAAAGTCGTTCAAAAAACTACCCCATATTACGCATTATTTGATTTCTTATTATATAAGTGTGCTTATCATTAAAGTAAATTCAAACATCTTTATTTCTGATATTTCTTATAGATACACATGCGCTTTTACTGTATTCCTACCTTATGTGCACCATTGCCCTTCTGCATTCCATCAACCTGCAGAAGACTAATCCATATTGCCAGTTAATCATATTTTTCTGTCTCGGCCCTCCCTAATAGTAGTGGGGTGACATGACAGCATCTGAACTAGACTCCCAGGGTTGTCCTGCCAGAACGTTACACGATCTTTCCTCTCACGTTACTCACGCAGGCTTGGCCGATGGGATTTGCCGTTCTCTGCGCTTCCCCTCTCCTCCGCTCCTCCTGGCCTTTTCCTGTGACAGGGCCGCCGATGATACAGATCCGCTGTGACATTTTACATTGTGCTCCCTAATTGCAGCAGCTGATAGTGGGATAGCTCACCATGCAGCTGTATATTTCCTCTTTCCCCCCCCCACCCTTTGGCTTTTTTCTTTTTCTTTTTGTGAAAGTGGCTAGCGCAGGATGCTGCACTGGTTTAGACTAATTGCATTATTCGCATGGTTGGTTGATGGATGGCATTAGATGTTTCACCCTGCTGTGCAGCAGCATTTTTGTAAAACCATTAATTTAACTGAACCCGAACAGAATCTTTTTTTTTTGTTCATTTAAAATCCTATTTCCACATTTGCATAAGTGAACAAAGATGTTTTTTGGGCCAAAGTGGTAATTTGTCCAGTCCTTCCTTACTCTGGTGTTGTTCTCCCCAGCCTGCAACTCCCCAAACTGAAAGCCAGAATAAACCTGTGTGACAGTGCAGCTCTAATTATACAGTTGTTTTAAGACTGTCATGTTGCAGCGAAAGGGAGCCAGCCATTTGGGAAAGTGAAGGAGGGTATATAGTAGGAAGGGGGGAGGGCGGGGGGGGGGGGGGGGGGGGGTGGGGGGGAGATTGGATGACGGACATTGTAACACCAGCATCTGGTGATAGCTGCAGCTGCCGTATCGTTTTCCCACTGCCAGCTTGCCAGCTAAATAAATATTGCCACGATCTGTCTTGTACTAGCAAGTGTAAATTACTTTAACACGTCAATAACTAGTTTACAATGATGTTTTTTCCTGCCATTTCAGGATATATATTGATTTCACATTGCTGTTAAATGGCACTAGCATTGTTTCCCTCACCCTGCACTTTGTTTTTCACATAGACTCCAGAGGAACTTGGCAAGAACAGGTGATGAATGGGAAAAACTATTTACCCATGCAGTTATTTCACTTTTTGCGCCTCTTATGATAGCATATAACACATTTGTGTTTGATTGTGAGCATAAAGGTCACATTTGTAAATGTTTGTCTTTGTGTGTTTTGTGCTTTTTAGTTTTCTTCCACTGGTAATATGCATTGTGTCTGGAAATGCTTTTGGAGCCCTGGGCATGTTAACTATAGGGATACATTCTGAAGCTCGTAGTCTCACCACCGGGACGCAATTAGTGTAACATGAAAACCTCTCTCTAAATAAGTGCATCTAGTTTGTTTCCTGCATTGTTAAATAAAGCTGATTATAATTAGCATCATAGACGGACAGAAATCTTTAGTGTCAATGTGTCCATTTTTTATGCTGCGTTTCAATATCTTCCTCAACAATAGAGAGAAATAATTAGTCAAGGAAAGTGTTTCGGTAAGAAACAAAGCCTACAACAGTATACATTCTCTGTTTGTGGTATGTCAAAATAGACAAAGAAATCATAGAATTTTCATTATGTAAATGGCTCTGAATGAGGCTTCGTGGCTGTTATTTGTTTGGATATGCACGTGTGTGTTATGAAGTGGGAACATGCACGTGTGTGCACTCATGAAGCATATTTACAGGCATGCTTAGACTTCTATATTGTGTCTATTTTCACTTATATGGGTTCCTCCTCGCACGGACAGATGTTGGGAAACCCACAAAATCAGAGCTGAAGCCGCACTATAATCACTGTGATTTTAATCAAGGTCTCGCATTGTGACCCACTTATTTTCTCACAGTGCTGATTGCACTGCAGTACAGTGACGACTAGCATTACAAAACTGCAGCCTGTGATTAACCTTCACATCATATACATGTCCCATAACCACCATACAGCCAATCCTAATCCCAAAATTACACCCACTTGGACTGGAAAACATCTCCCTTTGTCAAATTTAAACATTTTCCTCCCTCATCCTCCCATCTTGATATGATACAATGATGATGCCTGCTTCGTGCATATGAGCAAATTGAGGTATGTCCGAGTGTGTAAAACTCAACTGACAAATTTCAGTCAGACTGAATAAATCTCTGAATAAATTTTTTTTTCATTTTGTGCAAGCATGTAGGCTCATTCTGTGACCTACCGATTTGTTCTCTCTACAAGTTAAACGCATCCACAAAATATGATACAAATAAAACCCACACACAATTCTGTTTATAGGCTTTTGTGAGAAAAGTATTCTAACCCTTCTTAGCTGTTTTCACCAGCATTATAATTTTCACATCAGTGATAATAGAGCAGATTGATTATTCATTCATTCTTCAACACCATTTAATTGTGTGGCCAGAACACTCCAACTTGGGGTCAGCAGGGTTCTCTCTCATTTACACAAAGACGCATCAACACACGCACACAAATTCAGAAATTTCTCGCTTTCCATCTCTCCCTCGCAGATGCTCTCACTACGCCTTCTCAAAGGGCCCCCCAAAAACATGCCCAGACTGGAATTTGCCAAACTATCGTTTCTTCTATCAAACACACACTGTGCCCCATTTCAGTCCCATCCCACTTAATCCTTCAACATCTCAATTAATACCCCTTAGGAGGTATGGCGCCCTGCAGCGGCACAGACTCACTGTGGTGGTGGATTCTCCCTGTAAATTTACACCACAGTGGCTGTAGTGCCTTCATTTTAAACCACGTCACTAAACTATCACTTAAACTCCATCTCAGTCCCAATCAACACCAAAAGATTAAACACATTGATTCAGGAAAAGTTGTCAGACATCATGTGCGTGTATGTGCATGTGTTGTGTCTTTGCATTTGGAAGTTCAGTCCAGTTGTCATGAGGATTCAGGGACTTTGGATCTCCCGCACTTGTGTGGTTTTTGATGTTTTCATACACACAACCATACATTGTCATTTATTAAATGAAAGAATGTTGTTTGATAGCTTGGAACTTTAAGGAAGTTGAACTGGTAAAGGCAGAGGGCTTTAAAGCGCCCATATTATGCTTACTTTCAGGTTCATAATTGTATTTTGAGGTTGTTCCAGAATAGCTTTACATGGTTTCATTTTCAAAAAACACCATATTTTTGTTGTACTGCACATTGCTCTTTTCACCCTGTCTGTTTAGGTCTCTGTTTTCGCTACAGAGTGAGACATCTCACTTCTAAACTATTTTTGTTTTGAGTTAAACATGC
Organism: Etheostoma spectabile; assembly: GCF_008692095.1. Lineage (NCBI taxonomy): Eukaryota > Metazoa > Chordata > Actinopteri > Perciformes > Percidae > Etheostoma > Etheostoma spectabile. Next base: position 26,866,653 of record NC_045737.1, on the reverse strand, counting down.
GCAGTAGCTAGGTAAGATCACATCAGCTACATAACTCT
>NC_045737.1:26866517-26866605 GCF_008692095.1 Etheostoma spectabile | reverse complement strand
TTGGTCAGTACAAGGCAGGATTAGCTGGGAGACTTCTTCTAACGAAGGCACACTTGTGGAATACCTGCAGAACAGGGACATGGAAGTA
>NC_045737.1:26853564-26866507 GCF_008692095.1 Etheostoma spectabile | reverse complement strand
AGATTATGGTGAACTAGTGTGTGTTGTAGCAGTGTTTTGCCGTTGATAACAAGCTAGCATGCTAGTGCTAGCATGCTACGGTTAGCTACCTCGTCTCGGCTAGTTACGTAGAAAGCTCACACGGAGACTAAAGGCAGGGGACATTCAGAAACCTGTATCTCACTCAAAACAGCATGAATAGTTTTTTTCCAAGTTTGTATGTGTGTCGAAGCACCAGAGACACAAAATAACTTTTTTTATTTTTTTCATAATATGGGCACTTTAATATTCAACCCAAGCCATACAACCTATACCATACCTGTAGATCTGTAACACACGCTGTCCCCTGTCTCTCTCTCCTCTCGCGCTGCCTGGTCCCCCTGTTCTCTAGCTAATGGATCGTTGTGGTTTCCAGGGTCTGCTCCAGAAATGTTCTCCTGCGGAGATCTCGTAAGAAATGCCCTCAGCTGGTCCCTCCGTCTGCCATTAGGCCTCTCCACACTTTTTATCCCTAGACCTCTGAGACCTCAAACTGCCAAATGAGTTGAATTATGGCCAGTTATGTGGAGTGGAGCCGGCGTCACGGGGGAGAGGCTTGAGTCCGTGGAACTAACCACACTCCTGACCATTAAAAGGCAGCCTGACACTGCCTCTTCATCTTCCCCCCTGCTCTCAAAGGCCGGCACTGCAAACCCATGTCCCCCAGAGGAGAGAAACAGTACAGCAAAACGACCAACGAGCAAGTCAGTCTGTCAGGCAAGCAGGCAGGAAAGCAACCAAAGCACCAATATCCTCCATAGCTTCCACGTCATTAAATTTGTTTAGCTTTTCCTTGACTCTCTTTTTGTTTCCTTCTCTTTTTGTCAGTGTTTCTTTTTTGTCCTATATTTACCTGTTTCTCATCTGTCTCTTCCCTCTGTGTTCTTCAATCACCTTTGCTGCCATTTTTTCCTTTTTTCCCTCTCTGCCCTTCAACTAAGCGGGTGGGGTTGCGGGGTTATAACCACACAAGGTTAATTGCAGCAGCTAAAACAAGCATGGCAGCCAGGGCCCCAGCTACTGTATAAAGGAGGTCATCTAAGTCAGGCAACCCTCACAAATCCACTCACAACATCCACAGTCACACGGATGCTGATCACGCCAGCCTGGGAGACCACAGTTTGCATCCCTTACATTCAGACACAGTAGACCCACAAACACACACACACACACACACACACACACACACACACACACACACACACTCACTCACTCACTCACTCACTCACTCACTCACTCACTCACTCACTCACTCACTCACTCACTCATATATACACACACACACACACACACACAGACACAAACACAACAAACATGCATGCACGCACACTACACTGAATTTGATCTGCCACAATAACAGGGGCATCATGACATGATGGATACAGCCCTTTTTTCCTCCTCTCTCCCCCGTTTTGCCTCTCTCCGGTAATCTTGATGCAGTGTGTAATGTTTGCTATAGCCGGCGGCTGGAATTGAATGAGTGATACAACCAGAGGTGCTGGGATTACCGTGGGCAGAATTGATGCTATCTGTCCAATGATGTGTTATTTTGTGGAAGTGAGGCAACAAACCGGAGAGAGAAATGGTCGCAGCGCTCTGTATGATTTTACAGTTTAAGTGGTGAAAGACAAATAGAATAACGGTGATGTGCTAGCAGGGGTTGTAAATGGTTGAATAATTTTCCCCGATTTCAACATTCATTTATCTTTTCTACAGTCTTTTTCTGGGCTTCACATGGCAGTTTGGATGCTATTTATCCCTCAGGTCTACTCACAGTTGCAGCATCAGCTAGCTTAGTGCCCATGTTTAGAGGTGAGACAGGTGGCGTCCAGTCTTGAGTCTTCTAATAGGGTTGGCTCAGAAAAGGGTCAGAGGTAAACTAATGACACCGGCAATAGATGCTTCTTTCTGAAAGCCTAAGCTAAGGCTGAGCAGGGCTGCGCTTGTGGGAATAAAAGTGTGCTGCTTTTAAGACTCAGCAGGCTGGGCTTGGGTCAGACACTAACCATTGAAAAGACTAAATTCAGCTCTTTCTACCGGTTTGGGGCACAAGCTGAAGGTCCTGGCTACTGTTGTGGGGTCAGGTTGCAGCCGTCCAGATTGCCAAAGCAGCTGATAACCATTTATCACAAACTCAGCAACAGTTCAACACTGCATAGCTACAGTATAAAGTTCTGCTTAGGTAGGTCAAAGGCTTTCGACAGACATTGTCACTTTTTATAGTTTATGCATTGTAATTGGGATATTGGTTTGCATTGCAAGTTAAAAACATTAAAGGAGGTGAATGCACATCGTTGCTGTTATAGGTCTCTTTTTTCTTTTTACTGCTATGAGAAACTTTGGTAGGGCACCAATCTTGCACAGTAGCATAGCAACAGTCAGATTTGTCCAGATTTGTCTGGTCAGGCATAAATCATTAATTTGGTCACTTTATTCTTGAGTTTTGTCTACAGCACAGTTTTTGTTTCTTCTACACAGTTGATTCTTTTTTTGCGATAATTTTGGCTATTGTGGGCAAATTCTTACTGTTTCTTTAAAAACACCTTTGTAGGATAACACACTGCTTACTCACTCACTTGCTTTTGATGTACAATAGTAATTACAACGACTCTCTTTTCTGTCAGTCACTTAAATTTCCAGAATGTGTTTATGTGTAAGAGTTGTACGATTTCTGGCTTGCAAAGGAGACTGGGCTGTTGGCTTTGAGGGATAAATGAAACAAGAAGGGCTATTTCTCTCCCCTCTGTAAACAGCTGGCAGCATCCCATGCTTGCACAATTAATTGGCATATAATTGGCAATAATCATTTTTACTTAAGCAGATTTAAAATAGGAAGTTGCCCCTGGAACAAACAGCTGTTGGTGGAACCTTCTGGCAACATAGCGTGGATGTTTGAGGATATGGCTGATCAATGCTTACAGGAGGTGGTCTATATATGAACACTTACATACCCAACTGTTGGCACACACTTTCTACCTAAATCCATCAACCTTGCAGAAAGATTAACTGTATGTTGCCTTCAGGGGGATTTGATGCATGCATTACTGTTACATGCACTGCACTTATTTATTACCCCAAATGTTGGGGTTTAATTGAACAGTTTTTTTCATCATAGTTCCCATTGGTAGTTCCTCTAATTGTTTTTATGCAACATTTATAACGCAAATTGCTTTCCGTGCCATTCAGTTAAACAAAACATAACAATGTAGAACGTCAGGGTTGTAATTCACAATAAAGACCGGCTCGCTCTCCATTATACCGTAGGTATAAAGTCCATCACCATGCTAAGGTATTTTTAAGGAGCTTCTATTTTCTTGCTTATACTTTTTATCAGGTTATCAATATTACACCTAGTTTACCAGATAGTTTCTTTGTATCTGGGGATTTTGAAAACGTGAAAGAGCACTGTAAATCATTTATGGTGTCGGAAAAACATACAAAGGTGGAACTTCAGTTAAAGAGAGGAGTGTATGTGCTTTAGTTAGAGAGTTAGAGAGGCTGTATGTCACATTCAGATAAAAATCTTTAAGTCATATTGTTTTTATCATAATTTGTTGAATCCTACTTTGACAGCTTTAAAAGCCAGACCTCTGCAATGTGAATCTACAGTGTTGGGATTTCATTTAACTGAAAGCAATCCCGCCAAGGTCATGATTCAATATAAAATACTATGAAGAAGTTCCGTACTGGCAGGGAGGACGGAGCCTTGTGGCTGGCAGACAAGCAGGCATTGAGCAATGAATTAAACACAAAATTGTGCTTTGCCATATAACTCATCTGGCCGGGAGTTACTCACACTGAAAGCCAAATAGGACATGAAGAAAAAATGTGAAACTGTAGTTCATTTGATAAAGGTACAGTGAAAGTCTCTTCAACATTGGCTTTAGGACTTTAATATAATGCACAAATTAATTTACATGATGAAGTCTCTTCTGCTTTAAGCCTTCCCCTTGATGAAAGGTGAAATGAGGGTAAAGAGGGGGAGAATGAGTGTGCAGGATGCTGAAAAGTAATGTCAAACGACCTGAATGTGAGAAGGGAATGGATTAAAGGCATTGTTTAAGCTGCAAGAAGAGGTACCTTCCATACCACTGGCTGCCATCTTATCTCGCCACCCAACAGTGGTCTAATCTGTTGGTCGAGCACGCCTGCAAGTAATTTCAATCTGTCAGACAGACAATGGAACTGCCACCTTGTTGTTCATCACGGATTACTGTACTGCGCATCCTGTCCCGCCCCTACACAGACCCCTGACAAAGGACTTAATTGAATATCCGTCCGTGGCTAATTTGTGTGTGTTCCATGTGGGAGCATGTGAAAACACAAGCCATCCAAAAATACATACAGACCTCACATGCGTGCTCTTTACAGTAAGCACATGCAAGTGCACATAAACAACGACTCAAAGCTGTGTGCCCTTGCCTCCTATAGGAATAATTTTTAAGTCTGATGTTGAAAGTACAGGTATTATTGCTTCCAATCCTTATGGCTAAACTGTAAACAACTTGAATGGAACAGATTCAATTAACTCTGTCTAAACCAAACACATAATTACATGAAAGCACAGAATGAGAGGAGTGGGAGATAATGGAGTTTTTTTTTTTTACCCTTGAACCTTAACCCTACTTTTCCCATTTGTTTATCAAATTAATTTAAGCCAGTAGATTTGTTATGCTTGGGCTTAAATACATATAATCACCCATTTTAGCTTCATATTACACTTGTGCTTAGACTAATTAATCCTCAATGTTTATCATGCATAAACAGTGATGTCTTTGCATTATAGCTTTGCATTATACATCTACAGAAGTAAGGGCCTTTTTAATTGTTTATCAAAATTGTTAATTATTTATTGCCATCACAATTTTCCTCATTGTCCAAATACACATCTTGTCCTTGTTTTTAGACAAACATTGGGGAATGATATTGAATGGCATTGGTCTCAATAATGGCACAATGAAGGGTTATATCCCTGGGAATGGGTTGCATTCAAAAAACACAAATCTGAAAAATAGAAATTAATAAATTCCACATGATTGTGTTTGACAAATCTAAATAAAACACATTTTCAACATTTTCCTGAGAATCACAAATTTATCTAATGGAAAACCACACTGTCCAAGTTATCGGAACTGAGGAGAATGTCTACGTGTCCAGGTTTTCTGAAGTGACAGCTGTGCCTCATCTCATATGATGATGTGTTAAACAAAGCCCTGCCCACATGTTTGCCTTAAACTAAGTAGTCCTTAACTGCTTGGACAGACAGCAAGCTGTTGCACTTTATGTATTTGTTTATTTTCAAGATAAGGGGCCTCTTTTATGGATAAGCAGCTGACGCTCCCGCTCTGTCAAGCTGGGACAGGCTGAGGGAAGATAAAATAGAGTCTGTTAATCTGGTGCTGGTGAGCAGAGAGAGCGATGTTATTGACCTACGCTGGCAGCAATGTGTTTCAATTATACCCCGCCATCCATTTGTCAGGCAGGCGGAGCGATGGGGGGGACACGGAGTTCAGTCCTGGGTTAGAGTCATTCTCCATCACTTATGATGTGTCTTTGGAAAGCACTTTAATTGAATTACCCAATTTATTCTTCAAGCAACAATGCCCTGGCCCAGACCCATGACGTGAGACAATTAGATACAAGTTTAAAATCAGGCAGTTTGCATACTTCATCTTTTCATGGTGTACACAGGGAAGGAGACAGCTAACTTAGGGTGACTTTCTTCCCCCCTTCATCATAAATGAATTTTGTTAATGTGAGTGGTAAGACTTTATCATGACAATTTTATCTTACACCTTCTTGGTGCGGCTACTTGACATACAACTTCATGAAACCTATAATATGGTAAGTGGCGCTGCCTGTGTGTTGCTACACACCCATGTGCGCCATGTGTATGCATTCTGTATGAATGCAACTAGTAATTTGTCAGCACAAAAATCCCAATGCTTTGGCTAAGTGGGCAATTGAGACTGTAATGCATTGTACTGTATAAGCAACTACAAGATAACTTCAGCTGATGTACAATCGGTGTACCCTTGACCAATGTGGAAACTTTTCTAATTCATACAATCCATCAAAGCCAACATTTGAAATGCACTCTGCATAGAAATGGTAGCCTCTCAGTTGCACATTCAAATGTCTACATCTATCTTTTTAGCTAGAAAAATGCTACATGTGCAAGGCAAATTGCCAAAACAAGGGTGTACTGAGTTTTTCTCCTTTGTTCCACGATCTTCCAAGTAGACTTCCTTGAATATTTTCCCTGATATTTGCAAATTGCAAATAGTTGAGTGTGATTAATTCTAATCTAGTTCAATTTATTCTAGTAGAGCAGCTGGAAGAGGCCTGAGTGTTGCCTGCGTTCTGTCTGTGAGCTGTCTGACAAGAGGGCCAGGCTGTCGATCACCCCAGCCCCCGTTCCAGGTGTAGGGAAGGTGCTTGTGTCAGATGCGCACTGGCCTACTTGCACTCTGGCCCTCACACCTGGCCATTCAGCAAACTCTATCCAAACTGGTATCCACTTTCTGTGTCTAATCAACAGTGTTGCTCTCCCAGTATCTCCACAGCTCATCTTGTTAAAGGCAAAGAATAGTGGATAAAATGTACTCTATATAAGCATGTTATGTACACCAATTATGTTAATTTGCAGTGTTGCAGATGGCCCAGTGTTGATTGCTGCTCTAGGTTTAGGAGATGCAGTCTGAAATTTGAATGTGGGAGTCACGTGACACTCATTACTGCACAATCTCAACCAAATTTCCCTTTGTCACTCGTCACCCTTCTGTGCTGACTGTCTTTGACAGATAAGCCTATGCAGACCTCTATGCAGCTAAAGAGTTGCACAACAAGCAACCGGGGAACACTTTCCCAGTTTTTAATTGGAAGTACCCTAGTTAAGCTGAATTTGGGTGTGTTCTCATAACGAGTATTGTGAGCAATAAGTCATCTGAAATAGAGTGATTACAGTGATACAGTGATTGGGAGATAGAGCGGCGAAAAAGAAAATAATGTACTAATACAAGATTATACTGTCTTTTACAAAGTAATCACACAATAAATACACAAAAGATGCTAAATAATGACAGTAAATAGAATCATTGAGACGTGCACTTTTTCATTTTTTCCTGTCATTTTCCTTTGACAGTCTACCTCATTGGGATATGAATAGTTCTCCACTCCCAGCGTGCTGGCTTCAGGGGGCAGGAGAAGCCACTCCAAATGCCAGTCCTCTATGGGAACTGTGACATTCGAAGTGTGCCAAGGTGTGCCGTGTGTTAGGAAAGTATGTGCAGTCAGCTGTAAACTCATCATCGTCATCAGCCATGATGCTCTTTGTTCCGGCTATTGAGACGAGTCAGTTTAGCCCCCGTCTTCTGTTACAGCATGCTGAAGTGAACCCATGCTGATGTCCAAATGAATGGAGGCCTTTCACAAAGCCAGGGCCATTGAACTCTGGAGACAGAATATTGCCTTAAGTCCTGCAACCTTTGTGGCAGGGGGTTCCTGCCAGGCATGATTCCTGTTTAGTGAATAAGTGGGGTAATTATGGTGCGGTTGGGGCTGTGCAGCAAATGTCACCAGCAGATAAACAGTGGGAGCAACCCTTCTGTAAAGGCCTGATTTATCCACCCTGGACCTCCTGTAGCCTGCAGATGAATTAGAAGCACTTGGGTGTAAAAAAAACTAACTAGCTTGTCTTGACTAACTGGAGTTCAAGGATGCATATAATTGGAGAAACAGTAGTTAGCAGATAAGGCCACATGTTAAACTTTAGTTTGTCACAAACCACATCTCTCATGTGCCTTTGAACGGCAGGTGGTACTTTGATCTGTGGATGCCATGATCGTACATGAATAATATTCAATGACATTTTAAAGATTTAATTATTTTATGTTGGAAAAAGTTGTTTCAATAGCTGCAACAGATACAACATGTCACGCTTTCTATTCCTGAGCTACTAACTGAAACCACAGGAGTAAAATAATCCCCCACACTTAATGTTTTATATGCTGGTATTAGAGAGTGTGAATCTTAAACTTCTCCATTCCAAGTCCCCTTCTCTGTATCCCTGATTGGTGGATGAAACCACATCTATTGCATGCCATTAAACAGTGCCCACTCACGCGAGACTGCAGGCCGGCCTTTATAACATCATGAGCCTGGGGAAATGGGAGAGCCAGCCAGCGTCATTCCATTACCTGCTGAAATGGATGCCCCTGTATCTCCTCCTTGATTAGCTTTGTCTCTAATAACAATGATAGCTTTAAGTGTGTCTAATTGAGGCCGGGCTCGCCCTCCCTCTCTGTGTGAAAGTGCTTACTCATTTTGTCTGTCCTTTTAATAATTACATTATCATTTTACGCCCCTGCCGGTTCCTTGGGAAGTGGGCTGGCGCTTTTGTTGAAGTGAAAGCTCATTATTGGAGCTGAATTATGTGCAGTTTATTGATCCCCATGGTGGATTATGGTGCTCTAAGTTAGTCTAGACAGAATAGTTAGCCAGATGACAGAGAGGAAACATAGAGGCCCCAGGGGAAAGATCCCTGGGCTCAGTTAGCAATTAATGCCTGCCAGGTAATGGAATTTAAGTTTACACTAAATCCACCAATGCCTTGACATTTGAAGTGCCTTATAAAAAAACATTAGCCTAATGAGACGGACGAGAGCAGGAGAGGTCTTCTTTTACACACTGTTTCTCTCTCACAGACCTTTTTCTTCCGTCTTTTCTATTTCATCTTCTCATCTCATCCCATACAAGCACACACATGCCCTTCTAGCACAACCCCATTCTGACATTTCTAATAACTTAATATCAAACATCTGCACTGGAATGTAGTGTATTTTGGTGCTTTTTGGATATGTGTTTTCCTCTCTTGATTGGCCTGGAGCAAGTTTGATTGATAGGCTTTAGTTGGGTCCATTTTCCAGACACGCTTTGCTAATCTTCATCTTAGGCCTGGTGAGGGTGTTTGTGTGATAAAGTGCACAATGAGTGGGGGAAAGGCCAAAGTGCTGAGTAAGAAGCCAAGCAGGACATTCATCTCTATAAAGCCGAGGATGGATCAGGGTAAAGCTATCCATCATTATCTTGATGAACATGCCACATTACCAACAGCATTGCCTCCGTGCCATCCAGGGCCAGCAGTGGTTTGTCCTTCTGTGGACTTCTAAGGACCTCAGTCACATGTGGATTTAAAGGGTGGAATGCGTGTGTTTACACATCAGCATAAGAGCTTTGTATTATTTTAAATATTTTGATACTGATAAATACCTGAGTTTCAGTTCTACAGCAAAATAAAATTAAAATGTTCTATGAATACAGACTTGTTTTCTACAAAACCATATTTTCATTAAAGAAGCAGGAGTTCTCAAATATCAAATGTAAAAACAAACTGCCTAAAGAAAATACTTTAAGATTGGCAACCGTTTTGAGTAAAATCAGGAATCATCTGATTGAGGATTATGTAAACAAGATCACACATCTGACCAGACATTGACAGCTTGTTGCTGACACACATGGGATCAGAAAGGTACTTTTAATATTCAGCACTAGTCTGGGTGTCTAAAAAAAAGAGAGTTGGTTGGTTACTTATATATTCAAAGTGGATTTACCTCTTAAGTAAATCCATGTAATTCCCTCATAGCTGAAAACAATATGTTCACTTACATGCGTTGGTGTTTAAGACAGCCATAGACACACATTTTACTGGGGCAAACTGCCAGTTGCTAAAGTCCACTTTAAAAGATGGCCTTAATGAAAAATACTGGATAGACCGGCACCTGTTAAAGCAGCCTTGTACATCCTGGAAGCAAGACAGGGCGCCAACTACTCTACCCCGTAATGAGGCCAATATCTAGCTCAAAGCCTTTCGGTGCCTTTTGTGTAGTTTACCGTGTCCTTGGCTCATAAGCCTTGATAATGTTAGTAAATACATACAGAGGCACGGATAAACTGGGCTGTAATCCACACTACCTCTAGATGGAAGAGGAAGGGAGCGATACAGGGGAGAGGGTGAGGAGCGGGAAGCGCCTGATTAGACTGGTTTTACTGCTCCTCTGCCGACCTAGAAAAACACTGCAGCCCTGACCTTGCATAGCAGAGCCCTTATATATCTAACAATCTCTGAGTACCTTAATGATACAATGTGTTCTCTCTCCCACTCTTTCCCTCCATTTTGCACATCCCTTTTTCATGTCTTTCTCTCCCTATTCTCTCTGTTTTAGCACGAGCTTGTGCACACGCACACTTGTCAACACGCACACAAAATACACAGCCTTGAAAAAGCCAGTCAGCAGTTTGGGCTTGGAGTCTAGCAAATGAGTTGTCCTATTGAAATAGAAAGGAGAGTGCTCTGTGCTGCAGAAAATGCTGCTATAGCAAGCCTTCCAGGAGGGGGACATAAGGTAAATTACTTGTCTGGACAAAGAAATATAAGAATGTCCTTTCACTACAAATACCTACCAATTTACATTTACGGAGCAGATTATATCCATTTCTTCCATATTTGATTTCCTTTTTACCTTTTTTTTATCACAACTATATCTCATCTCATTATCATTCATAAAATACCCCAAAGTGGTGTAGGTGCTGTAAGAGAGAGAGAGAAAAGCTTCCAATTGAAAGAAATGTATTATTGCCATTGATTCAGCCTTCTTTTCTCTCCACCTAGGTGCTCCATTGGTTTGAACACTCTCCCAGTCTGGTTAGACTGCTGCTGTTTAATAGCAGCTGTTACACAGCTCAGCTCCATTGCCTTAAAGTTGACTAACCAACCACAGTATCTTCTTACATTCTTAATGCGGGGTGCTGAATACTGCGTAATAGTCTCCCATCCCGACAACATAATTATATTTTTTAGATAGGACGGGTCTTGGCGGATTGATTGGACTCACTAATCAAGCAGTCTAAACCATCACAATCTGCAGATTTATAAATAAAATGAAACACATTTTTTAAGTCTTCATTAAGCTTTTGAGTTCCCAGGCCATTTTGTCAATGTGTAGAAAACTGCTTTCACTGGCTTAAGTCATTCATCTTCGCATCTAATTCCCTTTTTGACCACTTAAAGCATAAACCTCTATTTGGTCCTGGTATTCCCCCTCCTCGCTCCATCCACCCACAGTAATTAAGTTTCCGTTCTGCTCTGAATAGGAATGTTAAGACGGAGAGTTATCACTGGGGTTCATAGCCTCACTAAATGAAACACCTATAGTGACCTCTCTGATTTACCCAATAGGAGTCCCCTCCTCCCCCCTCAATATCCCTCTCCTCTTCATGGCCATCTTGTTGTGTGGTCTTCTCTCTTCAGTTCTCTCATTACTCCCTGCGTGAAGGCCGGGTTGGGGGGGGGGGGACAGTGGAGGAGTGGGGTGGTTGAAGAGGAGGGCTTCTGTCCCTGGATGAGTGAGTGTGGATAAGAAGTTGTTTGAATTCATAACTGTGCTCTTGTGAAGGGGGAGATTTGTAAAGCAAGGCTGGGTTCATTGTGTGGCAGTACGAGTCCGGTGGAGGGTGCGAGCCGCTCAAAGCTAATATAATCTACGCTATTATAGAGGGTTAATTAGCTGCTGAACTGGAGCCTGAAGAGCAGGCAGGAAAGGAGAGAGAGAGAGAGAGAGAGAGATGGAGGGCGGGCAGTAGGGATAGAGAGGTCTTCAGGGAGTCATTAGAGACTGCTTGTTGTAATACAGCCACACAGTCAATAAGGGTAGACCTCTGAGGAGTAGAAGAAAGGCAAAGACAGACATGGAGAGAAAGACTTTCACACCATGAAAAATAGCTGGATGTCAGCAGCTCTGCCAGTGGACACATGTTGGGAAACCAGAGAGGAATTTTATGGCTTTATTTGTTATCTGCTGACTTCTAAGGGCCTTTTAGCTTTAACCCCTAACATTTGCTTGCAATGAAATGGATCAGTTATTCATAGAACTATACTTTACACTTTATACTTAAGACATCACAATTTATTTACTTTGTAAAACATTATAACTTTGTCAGCGCAACCTTGTATGCCCTCCTGTTGGCACAGACTCTGTGATTAACTACTGTATTAGAGCAAACTGGGTATGTAACTACAGTGATTTCAAGCTGTATCTTCATGTGGTTGGTCATTTACTTTTATAGTAAGGCAAAGTCAAAATTCAAGTTGAAAGTACCAATATATTTAACCGGTATAAATTTTATAATAGAGTTGTTTTTCTTGCTTCTGGATTTGGTGGGTCTTTGTAGATTATAGAGTGTGGGCTAGACCTACTCTATCTGTAAAGTGTCTTGAGATAACTTTTGTTATGATTTGATTCTATAAATAAAATTGAATTGAATTGAGTATAGTTCTGAAAAACACCTTTAATACTGTAGCTGTGTAGCATGCAACAAAGTCAAATTTTCTCTATACCTAAAGATAGTTTAGATAGAATACACGCTGCCTTGTTTAAAAGTGTAGTAAATATCATGTGGATGGATGAAAAGTTAAAGTTGCATGATTTATATTTTCTTTTGCCAACATTAGATGAAAGCCATATTTACAGAAGCGTTACAAAAGATAAGTTGTAGCACTCACAAACATTCGTTTACGTTGGCTTATCTGTATCTAAACAGGTCTCGAACAAAGTTAATATTCTTCTGATTTAGCCATCTGAAGAATGTCATTTTAGTGTCAGATTGTTTGGGAGATACAGTGGGGCCAAAAAGTATTCAGTCAGCCACTGATTGTGCAAGTTCTCCTATTTAGAAAGATGAGAGAGGTCTGTAAATTTCATCATAGGTACACTTCAACTATACACACCAATAAATTCTTTGAAAATCCTACAATGTGATTTCCTGGATTTTTTCCCCTCATTTTGTCTCTCATAGATGAAGTGTACCTGTGATGAAAATTACAGACCGCTCTCATCTTTCTAAGTAGGAGAACTTGCACAATCAGTGG
>NC_045737.1:26846159-26853554 GCF_008692095.1 Etheostoma spectabile | reverse complement strand
GACTAAATACGTTTTGGCCCCACTGTATGTGGCTTGAGAAAATTCGATCCAATGTTTACTTTGGTGACTATGGGGTGAAAGAATTGGTCATGATCTGTGTTCACATTTAATGTTCCCATTGGAATCATAACACTCAGGACCTGCAGCTAGTCTCCTAAAGAAGCGTGGCAGTACAGAACCCGTGTGACACAGAAACAGAACATGAGGCGTCTCGGTTCTAAACCGTCTATGATAGAATAGAATGTCAAAGTGTTAATTAATGACCTCAGACACACAGCTGCTGTATAGTGGTATGGATGTGGGGATCCTTTTACTCAGACTCAAAATTTCAATGGATGAATGTGAATGAATGTGCTGTGGTTCAGGGATCACTATTCAACTTTAGTTCATGGTGGCTGTAAAATGCTTTTTTCTACCACAGGGGTTCTTTCTACCATAACAGCTTTTTAAATCCCATTTTATACTTAAATGAAATTAAGCATCTACATGATACAAGAAGAATTCATGTCTTAGAAAATGGTATGAAACTCTATGCCTAAATCATTACAAACAAACAACACGCTTAATAATAAATGCAAAAAGTTACTTCTTCTGCCTTGAGCTTGTTGATAGTTTGCATTGTAGGGCACAAGGAGATACAGTAATATCTATCCATCATGTATATCTTACTACTTATTCAACTTACCTGCCACTCAACTGCTGCAAAAAGGCCAGCATGGCCTCCTGCTAGCAGTCTATTTGTATTTATCACTGTGTCCTCTAGAAGTCCATCCTATGCTGCCATGGGTCTCTTGTCGCTCTGAGCAAAACTTCATTTAAGATGGGTAGTTAGTGCCTGTTCCCTTGGCATTTTAATGCAGATTAATTACTTTCCCTGGCCCAAGCAATCCATTTTTGTTTGTCTGTGGATGTTTTTAGCTTTTTCTTGACCTTGGGGTGAAGAAAAAGAGAAAGAAAAAAGAGAGGGGAAGAAAAACAGCCCTTCACAGTAGACTTATACCCTCAATTTAATAGCCGAGTGAGGTGTTTCTCCAGCATCATCAGATCAATGGAGAGTAAATAGCCCACACTTCTTGTTTCACAGTGCAGTATTGATCTTTTCCTCAGCCTCGGCTTCCCTTTCCCCGGCATCTCGTGTCTTTCAACCCCTGGGACTGTGCTGATTGTCATAGATTGGACAAGCTAACAAGCGCATGATGAGGAACCAGGCTTTCTTTTCTTCTCATAGGCTGTTTCATTTTTTTCTTTGTGGCACTGGCATGAACACACACAGACAGACAGACAGACATACACACAGGGACTTAAAAACATCAGATCTACACAGCTCAGCGCCATAAAGCAGTTTGCTGCTTCTTTCTTGTTCCCTCTGTTGTTCTGTCTTCATCTACGCTGAGTGGATCTACTGTTGCTGTGCCTGTCGTTGGGATGTTAGCCAGCCTGATGGAGTTTACCAACTGAACTACAGAGATACACTGCGTTTCTTCACCTCACTGGGAACTTTATTTCTTTTTTTCAGCTGGTACCGCGTTTGTTCCAGAATCTCCCATCCTCTCTGAAAATATCTCAAGTGGCCTGTGGAGAGCGACACACTCTGTTTGCGCTGGAGGACGGCCGTGTGGCGGCATGTGGGTAAGTTCAGTGTCAAGGCAGCAGACAGTTTGCCCAAGTCCAGACCTGAAGGGGATAGGAGGAGAGATGAGGATGCAAACCCCTCCCCACACATCCCAACCCCCACTGACATTACTGCATAGGCAAATTAGGGTCAGGGAAAAGATCGAAGGTTTATGTGCATGTGTGTGCATGTTAAATTGTTTTTTTTCTGTGTGTGTGTGTGTGTGTGTGTGTGTGTGTGTGCGCGCACATGCTTGTGTTTGTGAGTCTCTTCCGTTGGTCTCGGCATGCAGAGTTGTAATAAATCTTGTTGAGAGCTGGATGTGCTGCCGGGTGGCTCAGGATCAATATGAAGTATGTTTACTAAATCCAATAGCTGTGTTTGTGGAGAAGGGGAATACACCAGCTGGAATAAGTGATCAGATGTGCTTTTAAGGCTCATTAGCAGCCTGTTTGGCATATAGATCTGCTTTTAAACAGCCCTCTGGATTGGGCACGTTTGTGCTTGAACACAACCAACATGATATGATTGCATAGGCATTTGATCATATACTCCACAAACCCTAGATGACTTTTCACAAGCAACTATTTTAGTGTTTATTTAGCTGTATAAATGTAGACGCATTACTACAATTAGCTTAATTCCATCTGGTATTTTACTTTTTCTTTAGGGTTTGTTTTAAAGGCCGATGATAAGGCTATTATATTCAGGATCAAGGAAAATTAGAGTGTAGTTTTGTTCCACTATTTTCTCTCCTTACTTCTAGTCACAAGTTCTCTGAATTGTTATTTTTATTTTCCTGGGTTGAGTAACCCTTTGAAGAATATTTAGCTCATGTGACCTACAACTTGTCTTCAAAACTAAGTATATAAGTATAAACAATGAATATTGGAACCTGTAATGTTCTGATCATCTACCTAGAAACTTTAGATGTGTCAATACAAACTGTTTAGTGTTGATTTGCAGTATTCAATCTTAGTATTATTTTTTTAAAGATGTGCTGAGTCTTTTACTTTAAAACGTGTATTTAAATATGGCTTGAGAAAGGAGTTAGGAAAAGTGTCAGACCTTTGCTCACAAACGGGTGTATGCGCTATGCAGTTTTGGCCATTTCTTTGCTGTTGTCTCACTTTTTACTTGCAGGTTCTCTATAGAGCCCTCCCTACAGCTTCAGAATAGATATTTGGCAGCTCCAATGTTTACTTGTGTCTGACTCCTCACTCGGTCAGTCTGCTGTTTCCTCTTTCTCTGTTCTTCCGACAATGCTTTGCTAGCTTTCTGTTGTTTTTTTGCCGGCTCAGCCATGATGATAGTGTGAAAAACTCCATCTCTACCTTGTTCTTATAGCTAGCCAGTTCCTGGTGCGCGTGTGTGTGTGCAGTGCCGTGAAGCAATTTCTTACATTGCAAGACCTGATATCATGCGATACATTATGACGGCGGCCCAAAGTTGCAAGGGTGGTTTTTCCGCTCACAGGCGCTAGGAGGGAGCGAGACGACAGTCATTCAACTTGAAAAAAAGTCATATAACCATTCCAGTGAATCCAAAGCTGTTCAGTTAAGGTAAATTAAGCTAAAAAAACTACATAGTTCCCCTTTAAGAAACCGTGATCCATTCAGTTCAATCAGGAGTAAAAAAGTCTTTTAAATAAATTCAGTAATTTGATTATTTTACTGACATTTTGATATGTACGCTTCTTCTCACAGCCTTAGTTTCTGTTCAGTCTTCCAAATTCAAAATACAATTTCTTTAATAGTCTTACTTAAGTAATCCATACCAAAATTGGTCATGTCTATTACTTGCACTCACACATATATCTCTCCCCCAATCCTCGCTCTCTTCTTGGCTTCCTGTCTTTGCATGTGATATTTTAGGCGCGTCTGGAGGGATGACAGTTCTAACCAGGCCTATTAGGTAACCCTCAGGGTGCCCTCAGCACTGATTTGAGCACCATTAATTTTCTATTATGGAGTGCTGAAGATGTGCCCCTGCACAGTCATTCACCTGGCTTATTGAGTCTCGCACACACCAATTGTGGACTTTTCCAGGGCAGTGTTGCTGAAGGTTTAGTGCGACCCCTCTGGGGAGCTAATTTATTATTTGCAGATATTGATCTGGCCGGGTAGGCCAGCCAAGCCGTGGCCGATGTTGACTCTGCTCTGGCCTGTGGCGACTTTAACCCTTTCCAATCTGAAGTAGACACACATCAGTGGCTGTTTGAGCACTGCTAGTAGTAGTTCTTTCAATTTCTCTCATTCAATAGTCTGTTTATTAAAATGAGAAACGGATGGATGCAATTTGCACTAATACAAGGGTATTTTTTTTGTCTTTCTGGATATAGAACTTGCTTTTTCTTTGCAAACAGACAAATAAGCACACTCAGACACACACACACACACACACACACACACACACACACACACACACACACTACAACACTTGTCTCTGCGCTATCCAAGGGAAATAAAATCACAGTTAAGAGGAAAGAAAACTAATTTAGAAGGTCAGGCAAAACATTTATCAAGCTGTGTGTGTGTCTGGTGGGTAAATAACTGAGGAACAGTAAAGGGCATGACTCCGAAACCACCAGATAACCACAGCAGATCATCACACACAGTTTCAAGATTCACTGCAGAGAACGGATATTTCTCAAAGGGTTTCCTTCAGAGCATTTGCTAATATTCTTTCTCCTGTCTTGCTGTTTTATTTTGAACATTAAACTGAAACAAATAACCTAGATCAGACATCTTATTGTACCTCTCCAATTCCATTATTATTATACACAGTAATAGAAAATAAGTTCAGCAACAAACCAGGCTTCTCAGAGAAGTGAACAGGAGGAGAGTTTAACTTTACTTTAAATAAAACATCCAGATGTGTTTTTTTGTGCATGTGTGTAGAAAGTAGGAGTATATGCCTACATGGGAATTGTCTTAGCAATTTATGTCTTTACCCCGCTCAAACTCACACACATATGCTGTATGAACCTGGTATTCACATACACAACACACACACACACACACACACACACACACACACCACACCCCCACACAACACCCCCACACACACACACACACACACACACACACACACACACACATACACACACAGACACTCATGTCCAGGGACCAATAAGTTGCTTCCCACAGGTCTCCTCAAGGCCCTGCTACAACCTCAGACTCAGCGTGGCCCGTCCTAGCTCTAATTGGTATTTAATGCTTTCACTGAACCCGAGAGGTCAAACAGCAGTGTGTGTTTGTGTGTGTGAGTGTTAGTGTTTGTGTAAGGGTGCTGAGCCAAGTATGTCACAGGAGGTATTACCAAGAAACGGCAAAGAGGAAACCTACTGATTGCACATCTATGGATGTGTGTCCTGTGATGACTGCTGGGTAGCCTGAATGGAGGGTGAATGATGATAGATGTCCGGAGAGGAATTATGGAGGATAATAGACCATCGTTTTCCTTTATACTGGGTGTTATTATAGCCTTTTACTTGATCTTTATGGCCTAGAACATAAAATAAAGGTCAGAAAATTTCCCAGGGATGAAAGTGCCTTCAACCAATCCAAATTTGTCCATACTCCCTCTGTAAAGGCGATTTCATGGTTGACAAGCCTGTCTCTTGTTGAATTTGGCGTAACCTCAAAAGTTGGCCCATATTCATCTTCCATATTCATGTGAGTTACTGAAACTGAGGTGGAGGTCAGAGAGAAGACATCGCTGATGAGGAAACATGGTGGAGTGTATTTTCCACTGTTTTGCTGCATAGTCTCTGCTAATGCTGTTACGAAAGAGTGGGCAGTCGGCCCATGGAGCTCTGATGGGGAGGAAGACAGAGGGAGGAAGCCACCTCATGCTCCCCTTGTCTCCTTCCATGCCACTTCCAAAACTGTCTGCCTTCTGCCAGAGACCACAATCCATGGAGATGCTCCACGCATCTGCCTGCACTCAGAGAGAAGAGGAAAGCCTAAAGGTTGCGAACAATAAAAGAGGGGGCTGAAATTTATGAAATCCAGATCCATATCATTTTCACTTGTTCAACAATGCCCTTTCTTGTTATTATAGGATCAGTTGTACATGTCCATAAAAACACCTCTATAGCTATGTTTTATAACTTTATTATTTCATGCCCTGCTTGTAATATGATCTCCTGATTTTGTTTGTTTTGTTATCTTCTTTGTTCATTTGTTTGTTTTTTGTCACATTTGGTTGGCTAAATTCAGCTTAAATGTTGTTATTGTTGTTGAGGACCCCGTTGAAAACGAGATGGTGCATCTTATGGGGTTATTCCTAATGAATCATTTCCTACAAATGGGGAAAACTAACATTACCCATTTGTTTTGTCGCTGGCATATCATTCAGTATCTCCACTACCAGATCATTCTGCTGTAAATAAGACAGCATAGTGGGGTTTTTATGCTTTCTGTAATTTTCAGACTTGATCTGCTTTCAGCTGTGCGAGATATGTCCAGCATCTGGACGGGTCCAGACAGACGAGACGTACCTTAATTAAACATAAAGAAAGGGTGGAATTTTACATCCAGCCTTATTTACTAAAAATGGTACATGCTCTTGGTTTTTCTAATGAATGCTTTTTTCCTATTGGATTTACATCCATTACAGAGCTTTGGAACCTGTGCCATTACAAATTGCTCTATACGTAAAAGGAGTAAATGCGGTTCTAAAGCAACACAGTTGTCAATAAGCATCAAGCAGCTGCCGCTGACATGCCTGCTGTCTCATCAGTAATCAGGCCAATCTGGTTTAGCAGAAAATGGCCATACACGGCGCAGCATTGATGGCAATGTCTCATTTCAACTTCATGATGCCTTGAGAAGGCAAAGCAAATCAGCAAATGTTCATGAATTCGACAGCAGAAGCGTGGAAATTCTATGACAACTAGTTGGATTCGGTGAGCTGAGTGCCAGCACTTTGCATTAAGTTACACTAAGCACTAATTGGATGCTACCTGGCTCTACATCACTAGCAGCTCTGAACAGGATCAGGATCTGGCTCTGACTAACAGCAAGCTCTCTGGTGTTGCTGGCTGATTACCCTTAGCAAAGGGAAAACCGAAACGATGATGAGAAAAAAAATCCCTTCTCTTCTCTCGCACAAGCCCTTGGCCCTGTTGGCACTCTGCAAGCTTTTGGATTTTTCCTGATGTCTCTGAAATTGATTTTCAGCCATGATTGCATCGCATCTCTGAGGATAATCAAAGATTTTAAATAATTGCTGCAGTATGACGGTACAATGGGGAATAATAAGAATAGTGGCTCCTTCCCCTTGCTGTCATCTAGAGAAAATTTTTAGCTGCGCACTTCACTTCACAACATACAGTACCTCTCAAATGGTTCCCAGTTGTAAGCATGACACCATTTTTTTGTTGGACTTGCCTTTTAAAATCCTTTGATTACAAAACATGCCATGATGTCACAGCTGCGGAAATCTGTCATTGAAACCAATTTTTTTAATTTAGTTACATGTGGTTAATACGTAATCAGTCATTATTTTTTTTGGGCTTTAATAAGAAAATAAAGCCAAGCTCTAAATAATAATGAGTGTCTTTTCCCAGCTGATTCATACAGTACACACCTAATCAGCCATGGAAAGAAAAAGTTAATGTCCTCTGAATTCCTTCTACACTTGAACTTCAGCTTGACAACACGTCAACTCTCAGTAGGGGTGCCCGACTCAGAAAATGTCAAGATTCAATTTAAATTTTTAGGCTCACGATTCGATAAATATAGTTACTTATGTATGTATGTATGTATGTATATATG
>NC_045737.1:26845970-26846149 GCF_008692095.1 Etheostoma spectabile | reverse complement strand
TGTATGTATGTATGTGTGTATGTATGTACAGTATGTATGTATGTATGTATATATTAATATCCATATTATTCTATATTATTATTATGATGTATGAGTATGTTGTGTGTGCTTGAATATATCCACTTGGGGATCAATAAAGTATCTATCTATCTATCTGTCTATCTGTCTGTCTGTCTGTC
>NC_045737.1:26845320-26845960 GCF_008692095.1 Etheostoma spectabile | reverse complement strand
TCTGTCTGTCTGTCTGTCATGTGATTGCAGTATATACAATAAAAAAAGAAATTAAAAATATATTCATTGAATTTTGGAATTCTATGAATCGATTTTGAATTGGTAGAGGTTGAATTGCGATTTGGATACAAATCAGTTTATTTTGCACACCCCTAACTCTCAGTGACATTTACCCTGCTTAATGCTGCTGCCATTGGTTTAAAAACATCCCGAGGAAGTGGTTGTGTGCTGTTACTCCTGGCTGCCTTGTATAAGAGAGACATCACCATCCTGGAGCCACCCTTTTGTGCCACAGTGAAAGATGGTCTCTCGTTTAGCGCGGAAATGTAACCAGTGTGTGCAAGGGGAGAAACAGATTGATTAGAGGGCGGGGGAAGATTAATAAGCTGCACAGGGCAGTTATGACACCCATTGTTTCACACATGCCCTGTAGAGGTGTGCCTCCCAAAATGCATCATTGTGTAAAATATTGACCTAAAGCATATCATTACTCTCTTTCTCCTATGTGCTTGCTTTGCTCTCCAAAGAAGGCTTCTAATCAGTAATAAACTGCTCTCTCCTTTTCTTTTCAAGAAACTGCACCAGCTCATTGAACAAAAAGATTTATTTATATATATATATATACATATATATATATATA
>NC_045737.1:26843137-26845310 GCF_008692095.1 Etheostoma spectabile | reverse complement strand
TATATATATATATATATATGCTAAATATATATGCATTGAACAACGCAGAATCAGGGCACTCAAAACAGACAGAGACAATAACCCTAAACTGGATTCAGTGACACTATTCAGTAAGTAAATACAGTTCACTCATCTGCTAGATTGCCCTGTGCAAAAATAAATTAAGAAACCCTGCAGAGATTTGAAAACATGACTGAGGCCAGATTCATAATATGCATGTTGATTATTATATCCATAAAAAAACAGGTTCACCAGACAAGCATTTTTTAATCAGGTTCTGATGATTTTATTTCTTTACATCTAGTATTATCTTGGCCAACAAACTAAACAACTTAATTCATACTTATTTATACAGTACATACATATTTATACATATTTTAAAAGTAATGTTTGTATTACACTTGTACACTAGAAATGTATGTATTCATAACAGCAGATGTTCCCTTTTGAATGGAGTGAGTGCTGGTGTCACAGAGTGAGCCTATTTCTTCAAAGAATGTTTTTTTTGCATTACATAGCCTTAATGTTGTCAGCATGTCTCCACCTCCACTAACTATACCAGGTTACCATGTAGGTGGATTTTGAGGCTCTTAAAGTGTTAAGAAAATCTTCCTTTTTGAGACCCCGGTTTTGTGTGAGCTATGAACTTATTGCAGAGCTGAGTTACTTTCTGAAAACTGAAGCTTTTGAGTATTTGTTTTATTAACAATAAATGAACACACACAGTATTACAGTCTGAATTGGAAAACACTTAACCTAAACTGTAACATTAAAATAAAGCCTACAGAAATGACATAAGGATGAACTATGTAAACAGTGCATGAATACCTGGACAAACAACTACACTTCATTTATTGTACACTTACTCAATACTGCAAAAGTCATAAAGATGCATGATTAACATAAAGTACATACACTAATGTTCTTGTGTATGTTGCTTGGTTTAAAAGTAGCTGAAGGGAAATAAAGATGACCATTTATAGAGTGTTGGCAATGTGTTGTAATGGATTGGGGATGACATTTGGGCTTTTAGTAGACTAAGTGAAATCACAGCAGAAGAAAATAAAACGGTTACAATCAGTTTTCTTTTAAGGTATTGTAATTATGACAAACAATTGGATTAATCTATCATATTTACCATTAACAGTTTTAGGATGCTGTCGTGGATGGGAAAATAATGCTTTACACAACAAAAATCTTTCACGCAAAAAATGTTTAAAGTGCTAATGGCATTTTTGTATGAAGAGTGAAGTGTATTCCAATTAGTCAAATAGCAAAGCTTGATGTTATCTGAAATTAGCTTTCATGTGAGATTTTCTACCCTTGTTATTTCTTGTTACTAGCTGGAGGCATGGCTTTGTTCCCCTTTCTATTTAATTTGCTGCCAACCTGTTTTATTTATTTCTGTGGTTGCAGAAATTGCCTTTTGACCTTGATGATTACAAAAAGTAAGTGAATTGAAAAGGCATTGATATCCAGAATTCAGTGGGCTGATGCACAAGGTTATTCATCTTCCTAGCTCGGTGCGGTTTCAGTTTTGCAATGGTCAGATTTTAGTTCTCGCTTTGCTGTTTTCATTATCTTAAGAGGGCAGAGGAGAGCTTTTTGCCAGCGACCTTATAAACTTCAATTTCCAATTCAGTACACCAGCGCACACACACTCACATGCAGGCACGCACGCACATACACTCTCTATCAGCGATAAAGTCATGCCCCCTCCCACCACCCATATACACATTGCTATTGAAAGAAACCTCAATAACGTGTAAAAAGTGACAATTTTCTGCTAAGGACCAACATAGACACTGCATTTTTTTCTCCAATAACTCTCAACTCTCAATTTATTGTAACTGCATTTTTTGGTAATAAACTGCATAACATGGGACCAGAATCAATTGGTTGATTTTGTGTAATATAGTGACTGCACATGTAACACACAAACTGGATGTTGTGTTAAGTTACTCTTTAGTACCAGAGTTTGGGGAACATCTGCAGCAATGCAATGTACTGTACCAATGTTGTTGATTTCTATAAGCACGCCACCGTACAAAGAAATGTAAGAAAAATATATAGTATAAATTAAAAAGAAATACATGATCCCAGTTTTCTTCCCTCATTCCTCTCTGGCTCATAATCTCTCTCACACACACACACACACACACACACACACACA
>NC_045737.1:26830105-26843127 GCF_008692095.1 Etheostoma spectabile | reverse complement strand
CACACACACACACACACACACACACACAAACACACAAGCAGACTGTATAGCCATATCACTTTTGACACCTGTAAAATATGGAAGTAATGATGTCTACTGTGGATGAATGGCTGAACGAGCCTGCAATAGGGCTGTATAGTACCGTGTTCACCTTGGGGTTACTCATTCGATTCAAGGGCTGAATCTGAGTGATCAGAAATCCTTTCCATCTAATAGCGGAGTAGAGAGACGGAACACTGCAAAAGAGTCTCAATGGTCCCACTGGGCTCTTGGTTTCCTTCATAATACCGAATAAAACCAATAAACCCCCAACTGATTGGTATACCTGATGCTGTAGTGTGCACATCCCCGGGAGTGCATTTAGTACTGGTCTTAATGTAATGTATGAGTAAGTGGGCCTACAACAGAACTGAGTTTATCTTGTGTTTTTTTATCTTGGTGACAGAACGTTCAATCATGTGTTTACGGCCATACTGCACCTCTTTCTTTCTCTATTGTCCTGTTGGCAACCATTTCTGGTTGCTGGAAAAGAGTTTTATTATTCTAGCTAGTGAGCAGACATGTCAACACTTAAAGATGACTCTCTGCAGTGGCCTCATGGACACCTGTAAAGAGATGTAGCTGTCATATCACATCCACCACACTGTGTAGGTTTATGCTCACCATCCACAGAATTCGTATATAGTTTGTTCCCTATCCATCACACCATTGTTCAGTTTTCACTGGCATCACAGTCCTCTCATCCAGCAGCATCGGATGATGCTAGAAATATAAGAAGTTAAAAGTAGACGATTTACAATTCTTTCACATAATGTTTATATCAAGGTCACTATAAATGATTGATATAATTTATAGTGACTTTTATATCAACATTATTTTATATTTTTTTATTAGTTATTGTTTGAACTGATAATTCCATATGATTAACTTTTTTTTTGTGATTGTGAATCTAGAATAAGTCACATTTGTTGTATTTAATGCAACTCATTTGTAACCAGAGACTGAGAGACACTTAGTTTCATTGCACATGCAGTTAACTGGACTGTGTTGAATGTACAGGGGTTGAAAGAGAGGTAAGGGGGCTGTAGGGTGAGCAGCAAAAGACAAGTTGATTTTGGCTCTCCAGTGTTTCAGTGTTTTCTCTTCTGGCCCTTTCAAGCTTAGAGAGGCCCGGTGGGGGCTGGAGTGTGTGAGGCTGGAGTGCAGGGAGCACGGGGCACCGTGTAGGCTGAGGCTCAGCATCTGCCAGCCCAGACTGTCCGTGGTTTGTTCCTTTTCCAGCACATTCTTACGTAATTATCTGTGATAAACTCCTCTGCAGTCAAGCCTCAAATCCACGTCAGAGGCCGGGCTTACCGAACAACTCTGAGAAAGCCACATACACATGCACACATGGCCTTGAAGATGCTTGAGCGCACAAACACACACACATGCAAAGGGACACACAAATGTTCATTCTCACACACCTACTCACACTTAGATTCACACAAACAAAAGTTTGGGCTGCACTGTCAAGTGGGTTTTGTATTTTGGTGCCAAAGGAAGGAGGGTTTTATCCCGGCTGCCACATTGACACTCAGATGGAGTTCAGCAGACTTCAGTGGTTCCTGTCGTGCCCAGCACTTTCCCCTCTCAACACTAAGTTGCTCAAAGTCCCCATGACAAAGAACCTGCAGATACTTTCTACTATGCCAGAATCGGCACTACAAGAAGTCCTGCCTCTACTTCCTGGCTTTGAACAACTTTGTCTACTCAAAGTTCAACTGACAGAAGTGAGGGTTATGTTGTTCAGTAAATTATGACCTCCTCTTGTGTCTTTCCTATTGCTTACCTCGGAGAAATTGTTTATATCGTTATAATTAGCCGTCCATGCATGCACGTTGTTAAGATAATCATATTTTGTACCATATTTTGCTACAAATTGGGGCACAAAAATGAAGAACAATGGCCTGGTTTTGAGTTCAAAGAAATAATAACCATATTATTTTCTTGCCATGTTTTTTTACAAGGGTTCTTGGATCTTCGTTTTGCTGTGTATTATCTAGTCTGATGCCAGAAGAGCAGGGGATGACAATGGAGTGGTGTACGGTGGAAGACTGAAGGCTGTGCCAGCAGGATAAGAGAGTGAAAAACAGAGGAGGGTGGGGGTTTTATTAGCATAACTAGCGGGATGCCCAGAACCTTTCTGGAGTGGCATGTTTACGGCACCAAGCTTGGCAAGAGCACACTCATTTTATAGGGTTTCTTAAGGAGACAAGGGGAGGCACAAGCAGGATTTGGGATATTGTTGGTGGGTGTGTTTTAGTGTTTGCGCTTGCTTGCATGTGTGTGTGTGCAAGCGAGCATCTGCGTTTATGTGTGCGTTTGGCTGTTTTGTTTGCATGTGTGGGGTCTGACAGGAGGTGTGCTGGGTTTCAGCGGCTGCGTGGCGGCATCTAGCCCAACTACTTTTACATGTTTGTATTTTGGCTTAAGTGCCCTTTAAAAGCAATGAAATAGAAAGTGCATTCATAAGCCAATCCTCAAGAATGATCCCATTTCAGAGGAGCAGAGAATGGGGCTCTTTGTTTTGCTCTGGATCTTTTCATCTCTCTGAGGTCATTTTCACAGAGCAAACAGGGAGACTCATTATCAACCTGCACCTGAGAGGTCAGAACCTGAACTCTCCCCCTCCCTCACTCCCTGTCCACCCCCTCCCTCCCCTCAGCCGGGCCTCCGCTCACTGCTACCTCTGGTCCACACTCGGGTTTATTAGCGCAGAACATCTTTTCCAGTGACTGAGCTTGCCCTTATTGTCTACAGCGGTCAGGGTCAAGTCAAGGGCTCTCAGCCTAGATTGGAATCATTTGTCACATGGTCCCGGACTGCAGCTGATTTCAGCAGAGGCCAGGGTGAGGTACACAGCGGTTCCAACACCACCTCTGACACAGGGAGAAGGGGAGAGTAGCCACCGGACTACGCAGATGGCCTCAACATATTACACAGCCACTGCTTGCCAACAAAAGAGCCCCTCCTTCCCCCTTTTCGGCTTGCGAGTTTGAAGGGAATGAAATGGGAGACTGGATTGAGAACATAAATGGAACACACTCTCTGGGTTGTCAGGACATATGCCTCCAAGTTTGGAGCCCTTTCTGGGACCTCTGTCTCCCTTTAACAGTCCAAAATTGCCACATGAGTGACCGTGATAATGACTGCACTTTTAAGCCATGAAAGCCATGAACATTTCCGGCAGAGAACTTATTCCTTAAATGATGTAAACCGTGCAAAGTGTTGCAATTTGGTTTTGGAGCACGGGGGAAGTTTTTTTTTTTCACCCTCCACCTCTCTCCATGGTCAGCAGGAGCTTGTATGAACAATGGATCGTGCTGAGGTAGCATGTGGAAAATGACTTTAATACACCATATAGAATGGCTTATTGCTTTGGTCAATAAGACTGCAGTGAAGATGGTGTATTTTGCCGCTTGGGAAGGTTAGACCTGTCAAAGGGCCACAGTGACTGATACCCCGACCCTGCTTATGAGGTCCGTAATGGGTGTGTGCATGTGTGTGTATGTGAGGCGGGGAGGGGGACTGACAGACGAGCAAAGTTATAAAGGTTACATATGACATACACCTTGCAATTAAACATTAGATTAGTCCTTTTTTTTACTTTTATATCTAAGAATATTTCATTCATGGCACAATAGGATGTCGGGGTGGCACTAAAAGTGCGACGCCATAAACTGTGAAATAACAAATATTAACAGAACCCTGAAACAAATAAACAATATGTTTCAGCAGCCTACTGAAGAAAAAAATGGAAATATGGAAATAGAGGGAGAACAAGGGGGAAAAAAAAGATTGAGCATCGGGCCATTTTAACTTGTTTTCCCTCAGAGAGGCCAAGTGCGGAGGTGAAGGTCACAGAGAGACTAAGCACACAGCTCATAAACAGCACAGCTGGAGGAATCATTGAAATATAGCCCTTTGTTTTCTCTGGTCCGTAATTGGCCCTGAAGCCTTCTTCCCCTTCCCGCTCTCTCCATCTCTCTCTCTCTCTGTCTCTCCCTTGCTCTATCTGTGTTTTGCACCAGCGTGGTGCAGTTTAGAGACCCAGATAATGACTTTAGGGTTAAAGGGCACACCTGTGGTCATGACAATACACAATACAATAAATACAGAAAAACATAAACAAACATACTGGGAAATAACAGTCATAGCCATGCAATGCTCCTTCCCCCCCACGCAGGTTTTAGGTTAGCTGAAACTGATTAATACATACAGTGATAACATTGTTATATTTGATCATTCTTTTTTATTACAGGTCAAGCTATATTATTTCACATTATTTTTCTAAAATTGAAATTGATTGAAGGTCAGCAGAAGGGTTGTGTTTTCAACACCATACGAGAGGCAACGAAAATACTAATTTCAGTGCTGTCAAAGGGCAGCTATATTTTCTTTAAAATGTTCCACTTCCACAAAACAACATGACATTGTCTTCATAGTTCACCATGTTATGTAAAGTAGCTAAATGTTTTTCTTGGTGCCCTTTTCAAAATTGCTTCAGACAATGGTCTTACTAGCCCAGGTTCAAGCTCATCTCTTCCTTTTTTGATCATTACTCAATCAGCACATTGGATGTGACCAAATCACCCGACCTAGTCCCAGGAACACCCACGGAGTCAGATTCAACATATGTTATGGTCACCAAGCCCTGTGGTAATATGCATGGTTTCAGATATTCTCGTAATAGTTTAGCTAACTGGTCAGAGTGAAAAAAGGAACATGCATAACTGTACAGTTAATTACAGAAATGAGCAGACAGAATATATTTTTACACATTCATACCTCTGTATGAAGTACAACTTTGAATTCAGCCTTTATTTGTTTTCCTCAATCTAATTTAATCAATTATCATAAATAAACTACACACTATGGATCCATTCAGTTATTAATTTAGGACATAGGGAATTTTGATATTCATTCAAGTCTGTCATTAATGACACAGTAAATAGGCTCCATACAGAGATGCAGAGTTAGACCAACTTTGGATGCCTATGTCTTTTTTGTACCTGTGATAAAATGCATGCGTTCGTAGCACTTTTTATTAAGTTGACGGTGGTGGAACACCTCTTGAGGGATTAGCTATAGAAGATGGCTGTCGCTCCTCCTGACTGGAGGCCTGAGATCTCTGAGTAGAGAGGAGAAAAACAGTATCAGATCTAGCTTGAGATAGCAGGGCTTTGCCGTATAATTACCATGTTAACCCAGATGATTCTCTCTGATCTCTGCAAACATCAGGGCGCAGGCCCCGCCAGGCCGGCTTAGGCACGGATCTGTCACAGTGCACTGTGGGACACTGGATGTATGTTAGCTTGCTAGCAATAGGACTTTTGATGTGATCTTCATGCGCTTTATTTTAAACCCCTTATGTGTTTTATTGCACACAGTTAGTACAGGCGCTTACATTGTCAAACCCCAGAAATGTAAATTGTAAAACCTATTTGCAAATATTTACATGAAAGGCCTGTATGAACTGTGAAACCTTGCTTCATGGTTCCTTTTGTAAAAAGTATTACACCTTGCATACTCTCACAAATAATTTTCTGATCTCCAGCACGCTGTAACATGTCAACATTTAAAATGCAATCTTTTCTGAAAACCTTACAGTATTGTTAAAAATCGTATTTTTCAGGATTCGTTAATTCTGTTATTCTACACCTAAACCTCTTTTTTTTAATCTCAAACCACACAAAGTAGGGATATGTGAGATGTGAGACCCTTTCCTTCACTGAGTGTTAGTGGAGATTCCGTCTTTGGTTCCTTGCTTCCTAAGCCTTATTGATCTGTGGGCGTTTTTTCTCCCCCATTCTCCAAAGTCACTAAGCTTGCATCAATTCATCTTAATCTGTTTGCTCCTTAAACCCGGAACAAGGCATGTCTTGTTTCCTGGTTGTAGGAGTCTCTCCGCTGGCTTCCCTCACATCCTTCCTAGCCGGGCTTCTCCTGGGTGGCAACAAGAGGCTTTTCATATCGAATCAAGTGTTATTGAGTTTCCCCACACATCTCCTATATTCCCCCTTCTTTTTCCATTCTCTCCATCTCTTTTTTTTCTTCTCCTCCATCCACTTTTAACAAAGCATTCCTTTAATGACTGTGGGATTATGGGCCAACCTTTTGCAGCCAGTCAGTGGACTAGCCTGTAATCTGACCTCATTACATCCCCTGCGACAAGCTCCTGGGTCACCACAGAGTGACTATACCTTATCCTTTTGAGAAGACAAGCTGCACACAAGCCCCCACCCTGAGATGGCACTTACTCAACCAAGTCAGGCATCCAGGCCACCCTTCCCTCATCGCCATACCTGTCCACCAAAGCGTAGGATCCCTTGATCCTGTTCACTTCCCTTAACTTCTCCTCCATTACGCTACTGCCAAGATGAATGGTCATTTGTGGGGGCAGATGAAAACCCAATTGTGTGGGTCCAGGCATGGTGGTGTCACTGATAAATGTGGAAGCTACATGTTCCTCAGGCTCCTAATTTTCTGACCGATAAATGTCGTAGTTATAAAAGTAAATTGTATGTAAAATGCAATGAAACAAGATGCTTTGGCACACAACAACAATACAGTACAATACATAATGCATTTAAAAAACAACTGCATTCAAATTATATTTATCAAGTGTATTTCATATCAATAGTAACAAGCTGGTATGTGGTTATTTCTGTTCAAATAAGTCACTTTTATTCTATCCCTTTCCATTTATGCCTTCTTTCTCTTCAGCCTTCTGTGACTCCAGTGCTCCTACAGGCCACCTTTTCATCTTTGCCCCCTCTCTTTTGCTACCTCAGTCCATCCCCCTCTCCATCCCTTCACTCCCCCTGCACGTGTCCCTTCATCCCACCAGCGTTTGAGGGTCAGGTGTTGACAGCAAGCTGGCATGTTGTCAGGCCTACTATGCCGGATTGTGGAGTTGCACTGTGCTTGAGAGGACAAGGGAGGCCAAAGCAGGTCCATTACATCACCCCCATCAACACTGATTGGGCTCAGGACGGTGGTCCATGCATGCTCATGAGCGGTTGCCCCGGCCCGGCCCATATGCCTTTAATACAGGAACAGATGTGGAGCACAGACCCTGAGCTCTCACTCCCCTTATTCCCTCCCTCTGCCCTACACATTGCCTCAAGCCAGCCATGTTGTCCTGGGCCATACTTAGTGTGCTGCTAGGTTTAATGGGAACTAACTGGCATGCTTAGATGGTTGGGTGGAGATGATTTTTATTTTAGATGGCCTCCCTCCAGAACTGTCTTTGTTTTTTTCTGCACTGAGAAAAAGGGAGGGAACAAAAGTCTAAGAGGCGATGACAGAAAAAGGAATTGTTGGCAGATGATACCAAACTCATAAATCACCAAGCTGTTTGGGACATGGTTTTCTTTTACAAACACACCAAATGGACCAAAAAAGGTTTGGAGAAATCTGTCAGTTGACATTTCATCACTTATCATCTCTTGTTGGTGTATTTTTTCCAGACAGTAATGATAACTGTAACCAAAACAAACTGCATTGGCCTAAAGGATGCTGCCTTTCCAAATACAGTTTAAATAATAGTGATGGGACACCATTTTCTAGAGATTTATTAATGGTCCCACACAATCTCTACTATGGACACATCCATGTAGGAGTCCTTGGTGGGGAGCAGGTGGGAGAGGCTCTGCTGTGACTGTGTTGTAATTTGTTGGACCTGAACCAGTGGCAACTAGGGAGAGGGACTGTGCCATACCCCAGTCAAGTAACCCCATATCCAGGCTTCAAATGGGATGCAGATGAACCAGGGCCAACACCCTAGTTATTGTAGTTTGTCACAACTGCTGTGTACCTCCAACTGCTGTGTCAGTGAGTAAATACCCCGCTGAGTTTCTCTGTGTGGCCAAGACAAAAATAGGTCTGTTCGGTCTGTCATCTTATTTTAGTTTTCCAGGCTGAATAAGGTAAGGCGAGGATGGGAGGTGTCAACGGAAGCATTCACACATGGATAGAGGAAAGTACCGAAAACCTTGAGACAGGGTAATTGGGTGAACAGGGTATGTAAACACAGGAACAAAATAGAAGGGGAAGGAAAACGAGGAATAGAAGAGCAGAGTAATATGGTAGTGAATCAATGGACACGAAGCAGCAGGGGTTGACTCATATCTCCTCAACAGCATCCCTCTACTGTTAGCTGTGCCAGAGCAGCAAGGACACAGCCAATCAGGTCCTCAGGTCTCTGGCAGCCATATCCTGGAGAGGGATTACCGACCCTTCCTATTGGGCGGGACAAGGCCTCCTGGTCTGAATTCATCAGCAACACGGCGTACGAGATGTAGGAAGCAGGTTAATAGACACTCATCAGACATCTGCCGCTGGGTTACCGTCCAATAATCTTCTCCCTGGATCTGCTGCCAGCAATTGATGACCACATTTTTTCCCCTAAACCCTTCAACTGCCCTCCCTCACTCTCTCACTCTCCCTCCCCACCTCTCTGTTCCTCCCAACCTCTCTTCAGAGTACACACTGTTACACACAGACAAATGCACTTTTAGTCTGCGGCTGGGTTAAACACACACAACTGTGCACACGTTTTCAACCTCTATACTACCTATCACCCATTATACTCCTCTGATGGCAGCAGACTTTTTCAATTTGGAGAGCAGCTTCTGATGGAGTCTGGTGACAGATTTGGGAGGCCAGTGGTGGCTCAGTGTGGCTGTGCGCTGAAAAGTCCACTGTCATACAAGAGCCAAGTGTAATCCTCCCTTCTAAAGAACATGGCCCACATCCCCCTGGCTTTGAACCACTTCCTGCTCACAGCGTCAATGAGGAACATTCTCTGGCTATGTCTGTGTTTCTTCGGTCTTTTTTTATTCTGTATTTTCTCTCACTGGGTCTCTCTTACTCACTCCTATTGTCTTTTTACAGTTACAGTTACATTGGTACAGCAACAGTTAATGCTACTTGCGTAGATTTATTTGCTACTCTCTGTCCAGGCAATTTGTAAGCCTTTTTCCTCAAAGGTTTAATGCATGTTGTTCTACTGTATGTGTTTGTTATTAGTTCTCTAATTGAACCTTATATATGTGAACTGTCATGAATTAGCATCAGTTATATTCTGTTGTTGTTTGATCTTTTTGTGAGATAATTTATCAATAAACGCTGTAACCCTTATTACCAAAAATAACCATCTTTTTCTATTGACTATTTGCAGCAATTAAGGTTAGTATTACACTCCGGGGCATATAATGGCTCTCCTAATGATTGCGTCCACATAACTCCAGTGAAAATCATGTGGCTCCTCACTTATTGACTGTTTTCTCAACCAGGTTCAGAGGGCAAGTAGAGAGTGAAGCTCCCTCTCTGCTAGGTTATTTATGACTTTTATTCCGCAAAGTTATTTTTCTTTCTCTGATTGCCTAGCAGTGTGTTAAATCCGACGTGTCGGGAGATTACTCAGCTGGCCGTCAAGTACACATGATCAATTTGCCATGATGAGAGGAACTGGATCACACAACCCCTGGAATCTCTCAGTGGAATCTGTTGGGGGAAGTCTTCTCACACACACACACACACACACACACACACACACACACACACACACACACACACACACACACACACACACACACACACACATATTCATGGAGGACGCCAATGTGGTAGTCATTTCAGCCGCCAAAATCAAATGGAGGTTCAATCGTTTCCACATTTCTTAAGATAACATTATGAGAGGGAGAGGGATCGGAGGGCCGGGGCAATCAAACATGTTCTGTTTGGTGACGTTTCTATGGACGGAGAAATAATGGGGCCATGGGATGAAAGGTGAGACATGTGTAAGAGCAGTTCCTGGGTTCAACTATCGGACAGTGCCACTTGTTTCTGACTTCACACACGCATAGTTCACTGCCGTCAAAGGCAGCCTGTTACAGATGCCCTATGGCCACTCCTCATAGCAATTAGTGCAATTGGACCTAATAACTTTGGGAATTACTAGAAAAACAGGAGGGGAGGGGTCAGTTACAAAACCTGTAGGGTGCAAAGCACATGTTGGAGGATTTAGGTTAACATCCTTTGAAAATTTTCTATGTGAACGTAATTCCATAAATATGAATGATAAAGCTGTTGTAGCTTTAATGCTATCTGTTAGCATGAGCCATTCATTTTCTCTGGAGGTTTCCTGAAATCCCCTGATGCGTGAGAGGGGAGTGGTTACTCGCAAAAGAGTTATTCATAACTGCTGATCCTTTTGTGCGATGGATCTATGTCAGACAAGGGCGCGTTGAATGCAGGCTGGTACCCGTCTTTGGGTCTCTGATGGACTTTGGGACTTGTAGAATGGGCAAAGGGGCGTTTCTCCGTTCACACTTGAGCTCTGCCCAGCCATGCTGAACCCCCCGGCCTTCATCTCTTCTCTAGGCCATCATCTCGACTCACCCAGCGACAGAGTAATGAAGTGGGGACCATTACAATACTGGGCTAATGGAGTTCAGAGAGAGGACCAGTCCACCTATACCCATCAAAATAGGCTAGAGCAGTTAAGACACAATTAAGAACTGGGAAGGCTGAACCTTTGGAGCTATCTTTTTGAAATTCAAATATGCTCTTCATTATAGTAGATGACATATCACTCAGTCTGCCTTTTTATGCTCTGAGGGAATGTGAGCTTAGTGTGTGCTGACATTCTGAAAAGTGAATATGGTGTATCATTCTTTATACAGTGCAATGCTATGCAGCGTTTGCAAAGTTCAGAAATTATTTCCGCCTGGGCTCTTGTATGCCTAGATGAATGCATACACTTGCTAACAAACAAGTTTGCTATAACCGTGGTCACAGTCTGCCTGAGCCTTTAATGAGGGCCTTTTTGTCACGATGGATCTCCTTCTGATCCTCGGTGAGTGAAATTTCTGCAGTCAGCAGTCAGCACTTCCCCACACAGTAGCTTGCTGCTGCAGAAATCCACAAGCCAGGAGATTTTTGAGTTCCAATGCCGCCATATTTGAGGCTTCTGTCACATTCCATGTTCAGACTGGCCTTTGCCTTGGCCACATGATTTGCTACACTCCAACTCCTGATGCCAAAAACTGTCTTCCTCTGACTTCTGACATCAGCCATCTTTAAACACTTTGCACTGTGCTGCATTCTCTCGAATTTCTCTTTTTCCAGTCTCTGTATTCTCTCTCACATTCTCTCTTTTGTGATCTCTCTTTCACTTGCTTTTCCCCTTTGTGTTCCTCTTCAGCGATCTGGCTTACAGCTGAAGCTGATTCAGGCATGGCAGGGATCAGATGATTTCAGCTGGAAAAACTGCATTCTTTTTGCATATTGCTTTGAACCCTGCTATTATCCAGTTGCCTGTTTTACAGTAATACCCTTAAACAGAAGACTGATGGAGAAACCTTTGCACAGTCTGTTTCTGGTCCAACAGCACTTGGAAAAAAAGATCCCTGTTCAGGGGTTGGTTGACACCCAGAAAATAATGGATTTTCTTTGGTATTGTCTGGCTCATAAAAAAGGTATTAAAAAAAAAAAGAAAGAAAAGAAACTGCATTTATTTTCTGTACTTACAAGACTCTTATTTTACTTAATGTGAACAACCGCAAGATCCACAGTACTTATATGGGAACATAAGAACACATAAGACAGTTGCAAATTGTAAATACATGCCAACAATAGCTCTATTATGATAACATGTTGTACATGATGAAGGTAGTTCATATCATGTTTAGTGGAGTGTTGGACAGGACCGAGGTGAATACAGGGTGTAACCCTTTGGGGGTCCCTAGAGGTTCCAGGATGATCCAGAATGGGCGTTGGGCGTTTCTCCCCGTTCACACTTGATCTCTGCCCAGCCATGCTGAACCCCTCAGCCTTCCTCTCTTCTCACGGCCATCATCTCCACTTCTCTCCATGCAGTAAAGTAATGGAGTGGGGGACATTAGGGTCACAGTGGCTAATACAAGGCTAATGGGGATCAAACAGACGCCCAGCCCACCTATACCTATTAAGCGTAGAAGTAAATGGAAGAAGGACAATATGCAGTGAGTGTCCAAGCACCAGTGGTTTTACTGCTGTCTGAGCTGCTTATGAATTATAATTTTTCAGTGCTTGCTGTTAGTCTTTATATTCCAAGAACTGTAGTTATTTAAGGTTGAGTTCAATTGTCCAACATTTATAGATACATATGCTGTTGCGATACCTAATTTCAAACTTACTAATTATGTAAGACATTGCTTGTCCTTTCCATCTTAGTCAGTATTACTGGTTTTACTTTAGCATTCTAAATGAAGTATTGTATTATTATTATTGGAAATAAGTTATGTGTTTGAACCTTACCCTCAACAAAACATATTTCCCTTCATTTTTGAAACCCCTATCCCAACTTGTTCCAGCCTGTCTGTATCTCTTCCTGGCCAGTAACTATAGGAGGAAGGCCATTATTCCAGATAGAGGTGTTAGCCGTGCTGGGCCGACCTGTATTGATCGACTGTGAGACTACGCTGAGCGGGGGAGAAGGACTATTTGCTTTAAAGTTCAATGGCTCTCTACTGGTGTTAGTGTTGCAGCCACAGGAGCAATCGATATCTGGACAGGGACCCGTGTCACGAGACACGCTCCCCATTTAGAAACATCATAATACTGTGCTGATGCTGTTACCCCACAGCCAGAGCTTGTGTTTAGATTTTTTCTTTTTCTGTCTTTACTCCCCACCTCCCTTGTGTCTTGGTTGTCATGTTCCCCCTTTGCACCTTACAAGCTGCTTTCTTATTTTATACTGTAGGATGGGTTTTAGCATAGCGGGCTGGAATCAGTGTGAATTGTAATTATAGATGATACACATGGCTGGAAGGGAGAGATAGAGAGAAAACACAGAGCAGAATAAAAGGCAAACAGTCATTTGCAGCAAAGGTAGGTGTCACAAGGTAACTGATTATGTAAAGAACACAGTGAAGGTGTTCAGTGGTGTGTGTGTGTGTGTGTGTGTGTGTGTGTGTGTGTGTGTGTGTGTG
>NC_045737.1:26816456-26830095 GCF_008692095.1 Etheostoma spectabile | reverse complement strand
GTGTGTGTGTGTGTGTGTGTGTGTGTGTGTGTGTGTTTGTGTTTGTTTGTGTGCCTTCCCACTCCCCTTTTTGCCTATGAAATAAAAAAATACATAATAAAATGTGCTCACTGCATTTCTTGGCTGTGGTTCAAGTGCTAAGGGGAAAGAAAGAAAAAGGGCGCGATTGTTTCTAGTTCAAGGTGTGTAATGCACAGAGGCGTACATACATAATGGGGTATTGTCAGGGGGTTAGTGTGATATTAATGCCCTGGTTTGTCCATGCTATTTGGTGCAGTGTCGCTCCCTGAAGGGAACAGTAAGAGGAGGTTGCTCTAACTACTCTACCCCCTCCACACCCTCTTCCCCCAAGGCCCCGACTAGAGGTCACTCTGTTTAGCACAAGAGGCGAAGCCCATTTTTGTCATGATGTACCAAATACATTCCTCTCCTCACTTCTGCTCTCTTTCGTTGGTAAACATAAATACCCCGCCTTGCCTCATTGTGTCCCGAGCGTTCACCCTCATTTTAAACCCTTTCCGTATCTCTGCTCATCCCTCTGTGTAATCCCTCTCTACCATACAGTATGCATTTGCATAGCTGCTCTATGGCTGTGCATACATTTGCACTACCTCCTTTTACCAGCACTCCTCCCAACAGCATACGGATGAACCTATTTATGTTTGAACATTTCCACTGGCATTTGAACTCATCCCATTGATTTCTTTATGGCGAGAGGTTGTGAGGCAGTTCCTTAAAGGGGCTGAAATCGACCATCTAAATATTTGACTAAGGGGTCACTGAGATCGCAGCAGGCCCGAGCGAGAAATACAGATGGAGGCAAAACGTGAGAAACAGGGGAAGTGGCTGGGCATCTCTGACAGGAAGGGGCTGGAGGGAAGATCCAGCCAGAGGTGGAGTGCCGCAGCAGAGAAGAGAAGGCTGCAGTGGTGAACATAGTCTGCATTTTACTTAGGCCCCACAAGAGAGTGCTGCTGGACAATCCATCCCAGATCTTTAAGACGAAGAGGGAAAGAACTCCCCCAAAACACCACATATATTCATATGTCTTTACATTTAAACAACCTCCACACTGTCTTTCAAATAAAGTTATGTACTTATACTTAAGTTGGAGTCCAGAAAACTAAATTGATTTCCCTTGCATTTCTCTAAGTACTGCTATTGTGCATGTGTGACAGTAATTACATGCTAAGCCGTCAGTGACATCAAGCAAAATTGACTTCACTGTTCCCTTGCATTGTCAATCCATCGTTTTGCCTGAACAAAAATGTGTTCCAGAGATAAATCTGAATGGAGAGGGGTCTTGACCGACAAAAGGAAGAAATGTGAAATAATAAATCTAATTGAATGTCGATTTAAATTACAATTTCTGCCTGATTGAGGAAGTGAGTGGCAGTGTCCAGAGTATTACCTGCCACATTGTTCCTCACTTCACCAAAAAGCAAGACTCGCTCCGCTCTTTTTTTCTTTCTTTCTTTCTTTCTCTCTCTCTCTCTCTCTCTCTCTCTCTCTTTCTGTCACTTTGTCATTTCTCTCCTCCTGTCTTCATCTGCACATCATTTTAGACCTCTTGTCATAATTCACATAGAGTCCCATCCTAAATTGCACCATTAGGATGTACAGTACAGATGACAACATTTGCACTACAATCTCCTCCCATTATGCCCACCATGACAATAGCCCCAGGGCACACAGAGGGGCTCGTGTACAATCTCCTCTGGATCCTTTATGCTTAAATGAATAATGCATACACATATTCATTGTAAAACTAGTGTGTGTCCTCATATATTAGCTTAGCACAAATGATGCATTTTACTGTACATTTGCCATCCCCAGCATATGTTACTTGTCAAGACAATGGTTCATAGATTTTGAAACTCAAAAAAATAAAAAAATAAATAAAGGATTTGCATCAGAAACATCAGCGACGCTTGTCTTCACAATAGCTAGGCTCTACATAATCCACTTGTTATTGGGAGTTTAAATAATGGTAATTACTGATCTCTTTACATTGCATTCTCCCCCATTAACAAGCGATGGATCTCCCCCTCTCTTCCTCACTGTCTCCTTTCTTGCACTACAGTTGTATGCTGCCGTGGTGTCTGTAGTCTGGTGTCTGTTGTCATGGTGTTCGTAGCCCATGCCAGATGTCATAGTTAACTTTGAGGGAGAGAGAGAGAGAGAAAGAGAGAATCATGCTAGAGGCTATTTTGTTGTCAGTGATTTAGATGAAACACAGAGATGTTAAAATGTTAGACTTGCCCCACAAAGCTACCCCCTTTTCTTGCTTTTTTTATTTTTTGAGAGAGATAGTAAATTTACCTTGAGGGTACACAGCCTTTTGCTCTGCTAAATACAAGAGACTTGCAAAGCATTGTTTGAAATCAGCATGAACACGTAGTTATCAGAGAAGAACTGAAGTGGCTATAAAAATGTTTTATTTATATTCTTTTAATGTATTTCGAATAAAAAAAAAAAAACACATCTCTAGTCAGGAGTAAAAATTGATTTCCGCATGTGAAATTACATTATGTCAGTTTAATTTTACCTGACATGTTTTATGTCAATATATCATCCTCTGCTTTTACACTCAGACTAAGTGAGAGAGTATGGCTCATTTTGAATTGTATCATTCTGGGAATGTAGTTTCTTATGATCAACTTATATCCGTTTTTGAATAAAGGCACATCTCAAACCCCTCAGCGTGCCATACTTTTGGCAAGCTTTTGCACTGATGTACTTTTTCCCCTCCTTCCATGAAAATATAGTTCAAATTACGATGTTTTTTACTTTTTGTACTCTTGAAAATGCAAAACCTTCAAATGCAAATCTTATCTTATAATTTTAATTATTAGATTACACTATACAGTTAGAAGCTGTTGCTTCTTAAAGACAAATACAAAACATATGAACAATTCAAACAAGTTTAATGAATTATAAATGAATATTAACAAATTATGTTTTATAAATAAATGCAGATATATCAAATGCATGTGTGTATACAGTGTATTATATGCATTAATGTATTACATACATTATATATTTACGTACATACTATAAATTTACTTAAACTGGACTCCGGAAATGTACTTTTGTAATACTTAAAGTTGAGTTACATTTGAAAACCTGTGCTGTATCTGCACATAAAGCATATCATTAAAACTTTTCTTAAGATTTCCTGCAATGAATAACTGCATGAAATGATATTGCAGAGTAACAGAAAAAACTGAATCTCACTATTCCATATTTGTATTTATTAATTATTGAAACTACAGTATGTATGTTTTAAAAATGAAAGAAAACAAAAAGACATTTTCAGTATATAGTTATAAATCAAATTAATTATTCTATGAATATGTAGATTCTGTAGATACTGTACAGAGTGGAGCTGCTGTGAATGAATTAGACTGTAAACATTTTACATTTAGGCAATAATTCATCAGCTAACTTTTATTGGTTTAATTTATGGGAAAGCAATTTTCACTACCAGCACTGTGGTAAACATCGTTAATCAAAATACATTATTATAATGAAGCTGTTTTAAAATGTTTATTAAAGGAAATAAAAAAGGGGTTACCCTTGCTTTGTGCATCTTTCCATTGTCGTGATAATTAATAGCTAAACTGAACGTTTTCTTTGCCAATGCAGATGAGGAGAGAGTGCCAAAGCAGGAAGAATAGTTGGACTATAAATTTAACAATAGGTAGGCTTAACCTTAAGTGATGAACGGTATGTAATATTACAGGAGTAGTTCCATGCAAATGCACCCCACTGCCTCACACAATGCTGGAGACCACAGCCAATTAAATCCATCGATGTACCAAACTAGTTGGCAGATTTTCATTGGACAGTGGGTGGCCTCTGGATTTGTACATTTAGTGTTTGATAGCATTGTGAAAGAGGGAGAGTGTGTGAAAGTGTGGCTCCAGGTTGAAATTATGATTCGGTGAGCGGAGTGAGTCATCTTTGTAGCCTTGGCATCCAGGGTGGCCGCAACAGTGTTTGCAAGTTACATTACAAAATAATTTGAATGTGAAGACTAGTTTTATATGGCACCAAAAAATGTTCTGTTGCTGCTTAGCCTTTGTTGCTGTTGCCTACGGTATCTATCCGGAACTGTTGGACAGTAATTTAGTTGACCTCATGAAACACATTGCAACTTTGTAGCAAGACTTACGTCACAAAGTGAAGTGTTAACCCCCACCCAGTTCAGTTTGTGTCATTTGGTGATAGCCTTCTCTCTCTCTTTCTTTCTCTCTCCCATGGCAGGGATGAGGAATCACCCACCACCACCACACCCTTGAGTGCCATTTGTTAATGAAGGCCAAAGTGTTAGATGATAAATATGGTTGAAGAGAAATGGCACATGTAAGTGATCTCATTTAGGAGCATTACATTTGAATTTATTGGGGTACTTAGAGGGGACAGAGGGGCCATGACTCTGAAGGAGAGGGGAAGGGTGCAGATGACTGACTTATAATAGACAGTGGGGTAGGGCTACTTAGCGACTAAAGATATATACCGCAACCAGAGAAGGATGCAAGTTCTCTGTGTTTATGTGTATGTGCTCATACAATGTGTATGTGCTGACATGCAGCCGGTGCTGTATGTGTTTTTCCTAAACTTCCACAGCACAATTCCACAACCTACACATGATTTTGGAATTGTGTGGCGGAAGTTTAGGAGATAAACAGAAGTTTGCATTTACCCTGTTGTTTGTATCCTCACCACTTTAATATAGGCTCCATTGTTAGCCTTGTCTCTGTATGTTGAATTATTACATTCCTGTAAATACGATATCAAGAAAAGACAGAACAAGACATTAAAAGATAATACCCCTTTACATTATTATTCTAAACATGAATATGATGCACCATGCCTGTCTACTTTTCAAAGTCATGTTTTCTGCACTGAATTTGTTGAAAACATTTCAATCATCATTACCATCGTAAAACACTGTTTGGGTGTAAAACCAGTAAAACATGAGTCTTACAAAGTGAAAAAAACAAAAGCATGTTTATTAAACAGACATTGATTTGTGTAGGGACATGTTTGTGGAACAGTTTCCACTTGGTTCGGGACTCCTTTTTCTGTGCATAATCCTCGCATTGGAGAAAAAGAGCTTTGCAGGAGTGAGTTGCTCGTCTGCATGGTTCACGGTTAATTTATGTTCGGTTTTGTTACAGTAACTACACCCATATTGTGCAGTCAAGTATTCAGAAGAATCCTACAGTGTCTATAAACATTGGCAGAGTGAGACGCACAGAATAAAAGACCTGCAATACCTCCAACTGGTTGACACAATTTGGATTGCAGAAGACGAACAATATATTCAATCCATTTCTTGGCCCCGATGCATTTAGTAAATACAGTGCCTGGTTGCTAAGAGGGATGTTGACAGAAAATCAAAAGCAATGTAGCAGCAGCGTCCTATAATGGAGACTTAGCTCTACTTTACACTCCTCTTACAAAGATCTACGATTTGAAAACAATCAATCCCTTCATGAGAGCTTGTTATTTTCTCCTATAATAAGAGTAACGGCTTTTCATCAGTCTCGCACATCACTGATTGTGTTTACACTGGAAACAGAAGCATTCATGGCACGAGTGTAAATAGAAAAAATGGCTATAGCGAGGTTTTTATTTGTGAGAGTCCCACTCTTTCTTCTTCCTTCCTTCACTTGTCTGTTGAATTTGTTTTGCTGTGGTCAGATATTTTCAAGCATTGGAAATATCCTCATGCCGTATTGACGGCTTGCAGTGAAGGTGACACAGCATGGCACAGAGCAGCGGGGGGCCGTGTTTCTCCTCCCTGTCGTTAATTTCAGGCGAAGGAGTTTGAGATTTATCTGAGAGTATTTCCTCATGTAGACTCAAGGACAGTTTTACATCTATCTGTTTGTGGTGCTATTCCATCATGCCTGTTTGTGGTCATTTCTTTCTGAAAGTTGTGTGTTATCAATTCTCACTTCCTGCTCGTATTCAGCTAAATATTTGGGTGTGATACTGTATCTGTTACCTGACATTACACAGAAACATCTGGAGTCTCTGTTGAACCAGGTGTTGATATAGCAAACGAGCTTCCTTAGTAAATGGTTAATGTTTTGACTCACTACAGACCAGTGGACCGGAGGAAATTTTTCTTGTTAAGACCCAATAACACACTTAAAAGGACATTGTTTGTCTCTTTCGGCAAGATCCTGCCTATGGCACAGCCTCTATTAGACGTTTATTCCCACAAATGACCGTTTAACCGTCTTTTCCGCACCCTGACGCCTCGCCTGTTATTACCGCCATTGTCTCTCTTTCTGCTGTATACATGTGTGAGGCTGGGTCCTTTAATACGCGGAGAGCTTTTCCTAGGCTTTCCTACGGGCACACTGGTCTGTGTTTACTCCTCAGTCAGAATGCCTCTTTTCCACAAGTTTGACATGCCTTTTTGTTGCCATGGTAAGCCCTCCCTTAAAATATATATTTCTGCTTTTGGCCTGGATGTTTTTTTATCTCAGTGGTTTAGAGCCTGTTGCCCCCAGGGCCAGATTTAAATGTGTGTGGGTCTTCAAGGATTTTGCTGTTGAAAAGCCATTTGGATTGCAGCCTCACCGCCATACAAGTGCGACGGAATTGTGTCATTTCAGGTTTTTGAGCCATCGTTGGAACCAAAGGAAAGTCCAAAAGAGAAGCAAAAAACACAAGACAAAAGCTGATGAAAATGGACCAGATTGGATTATGTCAGACTTGGCATGTGCCTCGTTATGAGGGAAGTCTTCGTTCTGTCTTATCACACTCTGCCTTACAGCTAAATGAATTAAAAAAAAAGAAAAAAAAGAAGGCAAAGCACAGCTCGGCTTCTTGGAAAACAACAGCCAGATCGTAACTGTAAATACTGGTTGAAAGTGGTGTGGGCTCCACATGATTTTCAGTCACATAACAGGAAGTGAGGGAGGAAAAAAACATACACTGTGATTGCAATAACTTTGGGGACATGGACCACATTTTAAGCAGTTAAAATGGGGCAATCGTTTCAACAATTTATTTCCTGAAAACCGTTTTCTTATTGGCACATGCTGTCACAGACTTGGATTGCTACCTGAGTATCTACCCATGGGTCCTTATGTTTAGAGAGCCACTACAGTATGTACAGGTGGGTTTAATTATCAGGGTCTAAGTATGAACATCTATGAGATGGGTTATTTTGGTTATGGTTTGAATCTCAAAGACAGAAACTGTACAAATGCCTCCCATTGCTTGTCATACCAGAAAATAAAATAAATAATAATCTTATGATCAAAAACATGCTAAAGGGATAGATTATCGGGTGTTTTTGCAATTTTATAATCATGCATTTTGTTTAGCTTCTTTCTCTCTCATTTCTGCATCACTTTTAATTTGTGCAACTCAACCTCCATGTCTCAGAGCCAGCAGGCTGCCTATTTGCAACGTTCAACAGGTAATCAACACTGATTAAGCACTAAACATAGCCTAATTGCATTAGATCTCAGAAGCACACTATAACCACCATATCTGCAAACACACATGGTCTCTCAGTAAAAAAGAGGTTCAAATCTCAGAAGAGGAAGTATTTAGGCTTTAGGCTTGTGATTATGAGCATTACATTTGAAATATTAAAAACGTGAAATCTACATCAGGGAATGTGAAAACTAAAGTTATTTGAGTAAAAGGCAAATGTGTTGTTTGGATCTTAATAGGATTAACAAGCCTTTATAACCTATAATCAATGAATGTACTATTTTCAAGCCAAAATAAAATAGAATTGATTGTGTACAGGATGTTTGTTTGTGAACATGCTCTGTTCACTGTTCAGTCTGCCATGTCTGAAGTTCTTCTGTATCACTGTGAATCCCTTTTAGTGTGCTGTGACATGTCCTGAAGGCCTTGTTTAGCACCTCTCTCTGTGTGTTCAGGGTGTGAACTGATTCCAAGTGTCAGCTAGCGTCGGGGAAAGAATGGCGAGAGAAAGATTGCTGAGGTCTACATAAATGAAGAGGCTGTGAGGATTAGCCTTGAGAAAGCAGGAGACACACTGGGGAGAAAGAAATGGAAATAGGAAGAAATGAAGAAAGAATGAGATAGAGAAGATGAGAAAGAGAGAGATGGGCCTTTAATGGGAGGTTGTCAATTTTCTCCAATTTAGCTCAGGAGGAAGTTATTTTCTTGGAATTTGATGGTTGGATCAATGCTGCTTTCCAGCCATTTATTAGTGCATGGTGACATCAGCTGTTGCAGCATTCATCACCAGGCAGAAAAAAACCCTGTATTTTCTCAACCTTATCACCACTTGTCAGTTAATTATGCATAATTATGCTTAAGTGTGTGTGTCTGTGTGTGTCTGTGTGTGTGTCTCTGGTGGTGGTGGGAGGTGGGGGGTGGGGAGTTTAGCAGTGAAACACTTTGATTGAGCCCTTTGAACTCAACCAGGAAAGAAATCAGTTCTCTTAATC
The DNA here is from genome assembly GCF_008692095.1 of Etheostoma spectabile. Lineage (NCBI taxonomy): Eukaryota > Metazoa > Chordata > Actinopteri > Perciformes > Percidae > Etheostoma > Etheostoma spectabile. Next base: position 26,821,633 of record NC_045737.1, on the reverse strand, counting down.
CCGGCTCCAATGTGATCATCATCGCTAGAGGATACAAACCTCTGTGTCCATCATCTCCAGGTCAGCCAACTGCAGCACCATTACTAATGCAATCACCACTGTGGTCTGATCTTCACCTTGGGCCAAAATAAATAGATAAACATGTCTAAGATACAGCGCAGAAGAATAAGAAAATGAAGGTGTGAATTAGTCATCCGCTGAAAGTTCATCCAACGTGGACCTATAGAACTCTTCCAGCTGGTCTCGATAGCCTAAGGTGATATGAGCTATGTGATACATGATCTTTTCATTATACAACAAGTCATGCTCCTCTCATTAGCACAGGTCATGCTCTATAGATCAATCAGAGAGATCAAGCTGAAAAGTTAAATGCTTTATGCTTAGGAAAAAAACAGTGTAGCGTAGAATGTGGTTTAAGCATATTTAAAGGAGTGTGGGTGTATGTATGTGGATCTCAGTGGTTTAAGGGCATCTTCCGCTGTGTACACCCAAGTCAACATCTGGAACATTGCAAGTTGTGCAGAGACCCATTTCCCCTCCCCAAACTTATAAACAGTCTAGATCAAGGGCCAATCACGTCTCTGTTTCTATCCTAGCAAAATCTATTGCCACAGTTTATCAACTTTGATTGGTTAACACTTGGACTCTCAAAATGGAACCCTTCATAATTTAGAAGCTGCTCCAAATGTAGTTGGCCGGGCTACATCTAAATGTTTAAAAGTCAAGTGAAGGAAGAAGGCGGTTAGACCTGAAGTTATGTCCTCCAAGGGAACTTTACAAAGATCCTCTCACAGATTTATAGCCACTTACCTTGGAGCCTGAGTCGATATTCATAAACGTGGCTTCAAACAACGCCCCCCATCCACTACCCCTGCTTGTAAATAAATACAGATATGCCCCTTTTACAGACAGCAGCAATCTGAAATATTACCATCACCATAATTTTACCACACACATTAATATTTTACAGCCCATTGTATTTTACCGCATTGAATCTTAAACTTTCATGGTCGGCCCCAAGGATTTTATTCCTTAGAAGTCTATATCATTATTAGCCAAGATGTATAGCTGGTACAGCAAGCAATTGTCTTGCTTTTCTCTTCACCATTTAGTAGATAATATTTTCATGAAATCAATAGAGTCAACAGTGCTGTCCTATTTTTATACCAAGACCTTCTTGAGACTCAAAACTGAGCTTTTTTCCTGCAAAGTTGGCTGCAGTTCTGCCCTTGTGAGGAAAAAACTTGGTTAGGAAGGCATCCGTTCATTAAATTCACCATCCGCAGACAGATTAATAAATTGCTCATGTAATGGTAGGGCCCTATTAAATCTTGGTTGAAGTGTTTATTTTTAATTTTTAAATCTAAACAAGCAAAACCCAACCTGTACAGTATCTGCCTCATTATGATGGGAATCCACACTTAACATCTGCATGTGTGTGTTTGCATTTGTGCTGTGTGATTTAAGTGGTTTTAGTGTCAAAACAAGTCTAATGAGCTGGCGCAATAATTATCAGCCATTTTGCTCTCACTTTAGCTAATTGAGGCATTATATTAGAGTTAATACCGCTGCCTATGTACACTGTTTTACAGTTTCGAAAATGTTTGGCCAGAAATAGTGCTGCCAATAATTTAGATTTTTAATTTGTGCATGTCAGTGTTTTAATATCTCCCTATTAACCATACTTATGAGCTTTGACAATTCTCCCCAGATGGAGGTCATTGATCAACTCCTGTTTAGTGTATTATTTACACGAAAACAACTACTTTTTACAATGGTATCAAAGTCAAAAAGGACAAGCAGTGGCCTTGTTTCTAATCTGATGTGCTTTAGTTTAGTTAGTAGTAAACTTTTTTTTTTTACAGTATATAAGCTCTGTAGAAGAAATGAGTCTGGTATTACTGCAATTTGGCATATGCTACAAAACTCATCATCATATCATATACGTGATATTAAAGAGCTCCTCTCTTTTTACATTCTCTCTGCACCTTTTTTCTAAGTTATCTATCTTGCTTCTGCTTCTCTTCCTCCTCTCTCACTTCGCTCCATGCATTTGAAGCGCTTTGTGAAATTCCTGTCTTATCCAGGTGAGTGTGAGCTGATCCCCAGGCCCTTTGCTCTTGTCAGGAATCTCCAAGGCTATCGGGCTCTCCTGGGGCCCTGTTTCACACACCAAATTGATGTCTCCGACTGGAAATGACACTTTCAGCAGGATTTGCCATTCTAAACCACCTCAAACCCATGTGATCTCACCCATTCACTCTCAGAGGGATTGCCTTGAAATGCACCATAGCTTCAAAAGCCAATGAGCATAGCATGCTTGAATGAAAAGCTGATGCATATCCTATCAGTGAAAAAAGAAAAGATATTCTAAAATGCTGGCAATGTAGAACAGTACTTTTTTACTCTGAACAAAGACCAATAGTCCCCTGAATAGGTATAGCCTGGGGGAATGCAATGGAGGGTAAAAGGGAGTGAAACTAAAAGAAATCAATACCACATGAATTTTCATGTAGAGGTGCTTGTCCACCATTTGCTTTATGTTGTTAATATATGTCCTTGTCCTTCTATGAATTCAGACACAGATGGTATGATTAATACATACCATTCAGATCTTGCCATCTACTTCTAACGCTCCATTTAAAGGAGGTGCACAGTGACCATGTTGCTTTGCTTAAGAACTAGTTATGATATAATGTGATGCTGGAGTAAAAGGAAAAGGTGTGACCAAGAATCCCTCCCTTGACTTATTTTCATCCCTAAGTCTTTTTGGGGCTGCACATTTCTCTTATAGGGGGCTCTACAGACTGGCATAATGGATAAGGGCAAGGGTGTGAAAGGAGCACCTCAAGGCTCCTCATTCACTCTCCCAATCTCTGCTGCACACACTCTTGAGCTGTGAAGGCCTTCTTTCTTTGCCCTGCTAGCATGGGAGCCCGGTAATAGGCTCTAATTGATAGGGAGGTGTTGGGGTCTTTCTGTATGGTCTGAAGGGATGAGAGTAAAGGAGAGAAAGAGGGAGGGAGAGAGAGAGAGGATTACATGCGGGAATGAGGGGTGGAGTGGGGGAAGAGGAGAGGCTGAGGAGCGGCCTAGGCCCCATCCGTAATGAGTCATTAATTTCCTAGCGTTTTTGTGGCGGTTGGCTCATTACTGGTCTGCAGAGGAGCAGGAACAAAGCTCTGGGTAGGTAGGAGGTGAGCTTAAATAGTTGGGGCTCAACACTCCCCAACAAAAGGAGGAAGAGAACGTTGAATGGCACTTGGAACAGATGCAGTAAAAAGTGGCAGATGCAAATTGCAGGAGAGCAAGTCTTCCTTCAAGCACTTTTCTCTTTTTATTTTGTCAGACTGCAGCCTGAGAGTCTAATTAGTTAGTGAGGTGTTTCACTTCTGATAGGGCTGTGTCTCATTATTGTCACAAAGAGGATTCGGAGCAATGAGAGGAAACGCATATGTTCCACAATCCCCGGTGGAAGTTGCTCACTGCAATAATTTAATTGATTTGATTATTTATTTTACCCTATAGAAATGAGAAATTATAGAAAATTTTCAATATTTTTCATGTTTTGAAATTGTGTTCTATGTAGTTTAAAATGTGATGAAACAGTATGAAGATGATATCTGCAGATAATTTTTTTTTTTCTTTCTAACCTACAGGCAGAATGATTATGGACAAATTGGCAGTGGTTCTGAGGAAAATGTGGTCCTCCCTCGCTTTGTGGAGGGTGTGGACCATGTGTCAAAAGTCACCTGTGGGGCAAACCACAATCTTGCTCTGACAGGTACAGTAATACACTGTGCAGGCCTTGCAATGATGAACCACGTGTAATTGAAAAATTACCATGAAACAAATAATGATTAAAGTATTTGCCTATATATGCAGCCATATCTAATTGTCCTCATGTTACATACGTCCCCTAGCAGTTGTTTCTCTTACTGTAATGTGCTCCAACATACAAGAAGTAGATCCGATTGTTGACCCTTCTCTGTTATGCTAGATGTTTTATTCCATAAAACACAAATCCGCTGGATAGTATCTTTAAGAAATGGAGCTGACGTCACTTCTCATGAGCTGTCACCGTGTGCTTCAAAGTTCACCTACTTTACTCAATTTTATGTGAATATCAGAGCCCTTTAGCCCTCAATCGGCATATCACCTGAGAGAAAGACAAGGAGGGAGAGAGACAGAGTTAGCAAGAATATGGCCCTGGCTCCTGATCCATAACAGTCATTGCCTGTTACATACATTTCAGAATTCATTCAGGCTATGAAGATAATCGAGGTAGTCGACAGTTTCCCCTGCAGCCCAATGGATTTATGATAGCACTGTCAAGAAAATGAGGCGAAATGACACAGTAGCTGACTTTAGCTGCAAATAATGTGATAGGCCGTACAGTGGTGCAGCAGCAGCTGCTGTCATTGCAGGTAATAGGCTATAAAGAAGCCTGATAGCAATACCTGTCATTTCTTAATGGCTGACTTCACTGAAGAGCTTTTGTGGCCTTTAACATGAAGATAATGGAAGATACAACAAATTTTACAGCTTTTGCGTTGCATCCATAATTTATCACCAGAGGCCGCATGCAGCAGCAGCACAACAAGGACAACATGCTCCTAGAGGCGTGCTGGAGAGAGATGCAAGATGAGCTGCAGGGGGTTACAGGCCCCTGCTATACTTTGTAATTAATGGAGGAACTGCATAGGGTCCAAAACCTCTTCTTATTATATAGCGGTCATATTACATGACAACACATTTGTGTTCTGCATATGTTTTGGAAATAAGAAGTCACAGATCCTAAATGTTACCTTAAAACCGTATGTGTGTATTCATTAGAGAAAAAAAAATATATATAATCATTTAAAACCTTGGATGTTACAATAAATCCAAAAACTAAAGATATTAACAACAGTAGTACCATTTTTTAGTCACTGTTCCATTTTTGTTGTTGTGATTGTTATTGCTACTGTGCATCACATCCCCAACCGGCACCGTCAGACACCACCTACCTAGAGCCTTGGTCTGACCGTCGTTTCTTCCTAAAAGGGGAGTTTTTCCTTGCCACTGTGCATGGTCGCACTGTTGCACCATGCTTGCTCTTGGGGGAATTGTTGGAACTCTATAAAATTATAGAATGTGGTATAGACCTACTCTATCTGTAAAGTGTCTCAAGATAA
>NC_045737.1:26815340-26816446 GCF_008692095.1 Etheostoma spectabile | reverse complement strand
GATTTGATACTATAAATAAAATTGAATTGAATTGATTTGAATTAGCAGAAATAGTCTGTTGATCACATCATTTCTTTTTGGCTTATATTGGAAACTTTATTTATTTATTCATTGATGACATGCAGGTGACAGCAGGTTGTTTCAGTGGGGATGTGGACGGGCATGTGGGAACAGAAAAAGGAACATCCTTTCCCCAGAGGAAGTAACGCCACCAAGGTTGCCAGTGAGAGACATTGCTGGAGGATGTCGGCATAGCCTGCTTCTAACAGGTTAGTCTTGCTTATATTTTAAACCTATTAGTGTAACGCAGTTTAATACTTGCCTTTTCTACTTTAACTAAATCCAACAGTACCTTTTGTGTGCTGTTATATGCATTTTTCTGTTCATAGCACATGCAGACTTGGAGTACATGCTTGCATGTACCATGCGCACCGACATGTTCATGCCCTCAACATAAAGTATGTGCAAATCCTTGGTGTGTGTGTGTGTATCTTGGCCCTCACACAGACGTGTGAGTGTGTGCTTTTAGCTGTGGTGTCCATCTATCCGCATCATTTATTAAAAGCTCTCCCAGGCTTAGTGTGGCTACATAAACACAGAGGTTGAGGCTACGTCTGCTCTTTCACCTCGCTGCGGAGAACTTCAAAGTCACTTCTTGTCACACAGCAGATGAATGCTCCCTGGCTGATATATTGGCCATATTTGCTTTCTTCTTACTGTAGTGTTGCTGCGACTGGTACCCCATCATGGAGCCAGAGCTGGGCCATTTGTTAGTTTTAGCTATATCTTCAAGACCCGGCTTTAATTCTGTAGGAAGGACATTACTCCTTTTTATACAACACTTTGTAGAGTCGTTTTCCTGTGTTGCTAATGCCGTCTATTATTAACCCTATTAAAAGTGTAATACAATTTAAGTAGAGTGCTAACAGTGGATCATTTGTTGCTCGGTTCTGTTTGAATTAATTCTGAATTTATGATCTAAATGATTAAACTATGGGAGTTGCAGGACTGAATGAGAGTTAAACAGCCAGGCATACATTTACACATATTAATACAAACATTTATGAGCATTCACACACACACACACACACACACACACACACACA